>NW_026558075.1:0-42279 GCF_026930045.1 Uloborus diversus | reverse complement strand
CTTTGAAATCTACAGGTCGAATAGTTATAACTGACTCCGAATTTTCATCCCTACATAAATACTCAATATTCGCAAAAGAAAGGAATTTGAAAAAAGAAAAAAAATAGATTGAAAATAAAAATGCGCATTGACGATTTTCGTTCCACCTGGGCCTTGAACCTCGGGCCACTTGATTGTAAGCCCATCGTTCTAGCCATCGGGCTATCGGGGCTCTGTCGGTCGGATTCTTAAATATAATAAAAACTAAAAATGCACCTTGGTTATTATTGATTTAGAGCTTTGAAATCTACAGGTCGAATAGTTATAACTGACTCCGAATTTTCATCCCTACATAAATACTCAATATTCGCAAAAGAAAGGAATTTGAAAAAAGAAAAAAAATAGATTGAAAATAAAAATGCGCATTGACGATTTTCGTTCCACCTGGGCCTTGAACCTCGGGCCACTTGATTGTAAGCCCATCGTTCTAGCCATCGGGCTATCGGGCTCTGTCGGTCGGATTCTTAAATATAATAAAAACTAAAAATGCACCTTGGTTATTATTGATTTAGAACTTTGAAATCTACAGGTCGAATAGTTATAACTGACTCCGAATTTTCATCCCTACATAAATACTCAATATTCGCAAAAGAAAGGAATTTGAAAAAAAGAAAAAAATTAGATTGAAAATAAAAATGCGCATTGAAGATTTTCGTTCCGCCTGGGCCTTGAACCTCGGACCACTTGATTGTAAGCCCATCGTTCTAACCATCGGGCTATCGGAGCTCTGTCGGTCGGTGTCTTAAATATAATAAAAACTAAAAATGCACCTTGGTTATTATTGATTTAGAACTTTGAAATCTACAGGTCGAATAGTTATAACTGACTCCGAATTTTCATCCCTACATAAATACTCAATATTCGCAAAAGAAAGGAATTTGAAAAAAGAAAAAAATTAGATTGAAAATAAAAATGCGCATTGAAGATTTTCGTTCCGCCTGGGCCTTGAACCTCGGGCCACTTGATTGTAAGCCCATCGTTCGAGCCATCGGGCTATCGGAGCTCTGTCGGTCGGCGTCTTAAGTATAATAAAAACTAAAAATGCACCTTGGTTATTATTGATTTAGAACTTTGAAATCTACAGGTTGAATAGTTACAACTGCCTCCGAATTTTCATCCCTACATAAATACTCAATATTCGCAAAAGAAAGGAATTTAAAAAAGAAAAAAATTAGATTGAAAATAAAAATGCGCATTGAAGATTTTCGTTCCGCCTGGGCCTTGAACCTTCGGGCCACTTGATTGTAAGCCCATCGTTCTAGCCATCGGGCTATCGGAGCTCTGTCGGTCGGTGTCTTAAATATAATAAAAACTAAAAATGCACCTTGGTTATTATTGATTTAGAACTTTGAAATCTACAGGTCGAATAGTTATAACTGACTCCGAATTTTCATCCCTACATAAATACTCAATATTCGCAAAAGAAAGGAATTTGAAAAAAGAAAAAAATTAGATTGAAAATAAAAATGCGCATTGAAGATTTTCGTTCCGCCTGGGCCTTGAACCTCGGGCCACTTGATTGTAAGCCCATCGTTCTAGCATCGGGCTATCGGAGCTCTGTCGGTCGGAGTCTTAAATATAATAAAAACTAAAAATGCACCTTGGTTATTATTGATTTAGAACTTTGAAATCTACAGGTCGAATAGTTATAACTGACTCCGAATTTTCATCCCTACATAAATACTCAATATTCGCAAAAGAAAGGAATTTAAAAAAGAAAAAAATTAGAATTGGAAATAAAAATGCGCATTGAAGATTTTCGTTCCGCCTATGGATTTGATTCCTGGGCCACTTGATTGGAAGCCCAACGATCTAGCCATCGGGCTATCGGGGCTCTGTCGGTCGGAGTCTTAAATATAATAAAAACTAAAAATGCACCTTGGTTATTATTGATTTAGAACTTTGAAATCTACAGGTCGAATAGTTATAACTGACTCCGAATTTTCATCCCTACATAAATCCTCAATATTCGCAAAAGAAAGGAATTTGAAGAAAAAAAAGAGTTTTCAAATTAGAAAATAAAAATTTACATTGCAGACTTTCACTGCGACCGTGACTCGAACCTAGGACCACTCGCTAGGAAGCCCAACGCTCTAGCCATCGGGCTATCGGAGTTCTGTTGGTCGGAGTCTTAAATACAATAAAAACTAAAAATGTACCTTGGTTATTATTGATTTAAAATTTTGAAATCTACAGGTCGAATAGTTATAACTGACTCCGAATTTTCATTCCTACATAAATACTCAAAATTCGCAAAAGAAAGAAACTTGAAAAAAAAATTTTTTTTTTACTTTGAAGATAAAAACTTAGATTGCAGATTTTCATTGCGACTAGGACTCAAACCTATGGCCACTCGCTTGGAAGCCCAACGCTCTAGCTATCGGGCTATTGGAGCTCTTTCGGTCGGAGTATTAAATATAATAAAAACTAAAAATGCAACTTAGTTATTATTGATTTAAAACTTTGAAATCTACAGGTCGAATAGTTTCATTCCTAAATAAATAATCAATATTCGCAAAAGAAAGGAATTTGAAAAAAAAATTCAAATTAGAAAATAAAAAGTTAGATGTCACATTTTCGTTCAACCTGGGACTTGAACCTTGGACCACTCGCTTGGAAGCCCGACGTTCTAGCAATCGGGCTATCGTAGCTCTGTTTGTCGGAGTCTTAAATACAATAAAAACTAGAAATGCACCTTGGTTATTATTAATTTTAAATTTTTAAATATACAGGTCAAATAGTTATAACTGACTTCGAATTTTCATCCCTACATAAATACTCAATATTCGCGAAAGAAAGGAAAAATGATGGAAAATCGAATTTGAAAATAAAAACATGCATTGAAGATTTTCGTTCCGCCTTGGCTTTGATCCCTGGGATACTGGTTTGGGAGCCCAACGCTCTAGCCAGCGGGCTATCGGAGCTCTGTTAATCGGAGTCTTAAATATGATAAAAACTAAAAATGCACCTTGGTTATTATTGATTTAAAATTTTGAAATCTACAGGTCGAATATTTAAATTGACTCCGAATTTTCATCCCTAAATAAAAAATCAATATTCGCAAAAGAAGGGAATTTAAAAAAAAAGAATTTTTAAATTAGAAAATAAAAATATAGATTGCAGATTTTTATTGCGACCGGGACTCGAACCTGTGGCCACACGCTTGGAAGCCCAAAGCTCTAGCAATCGGGCTATCGTAGCTCCGTTTGTTGGAGTCTTAAATACAATAAAAACTAAAAATGCACCTTTATTATTATTGATTTAAAATTTTTAAATATACAGGTCGAATAGTTATAACTCACTCCGAATTTTCATCCCTACATAAATACTCAATATTCGCGAAAGAAAGGAAAAATGAAAAAAAAAATAGAATTTGAAAATAAAAAGATGCATTGAAGATTTTCGTTCCGCCTTGGATTTGATTCCTGATCCACTCGCTTGGAAGCCCAACGATCTAGCCATCGGGGTATCGGAGCTCTGTTAGTTGGAGTCTGAAATATAATAAAAACTAAAAATGTACCTTATTTATTATTGATTCAAAACTTTGAAATCTACAGGTCGAATAGTTATAACTGTCTCCGAATTTTCATCCCTACATAAATCCTCAATATTCGCAAAAGAAAGGAATTTGAAGAAAAAAAAGAGTTTTCAAATTAGAAAATAAAAATTTACATTGCAGACTTTCACTGCGACCGTGACTCGAACCTAGGACCACTCGCTAGGAAGCCCAACGCTCTAGCCATCGGGCTATCGGAGTTCTGTTGGTCGGAGTCTTAAATACAATAAAAACTAAAAATGTACCTTGGTTATTATTGATTTAAAATTTTGAAATCTACAGGTCGAATAGTTATAACTGACTCCGAATTTTCATTCCTACATAAATACTCAAAATTCGCAAAAGAAAGAAACTTGAAAAAAAAAATTTTTTTTTACTTTGAAGATAAAAACTTAGATTGCAGATTTTCATTGCGACTAGGACTCAAACCTATGGCCACTCGCTTGGAAGCCCAACGCTCTAGCTATCGGGCTATTGGAGCTCTTTCGGTCGGAGTATTAAATATAATAAAAACTAAAAATGCAACTTAGTTATTATTGATTTAAAACTTTGAAATCTACAGGTCGAATAGTTTCATTCCTAAATAAATAATCAATATTCGCAAAAGAAAGGAATTTGAAAAAAAAAATTCAAATTAGAAAATAAAAAGTTAGATGTCACATTTTCGTTCAACCTGGGACTTGAACCTTGGACCACTCGCTTGGAAGCCCGACGGTCTAGCAATCTGGCTATCGTAGCTCTGTTTGTCGGAGTCTTAAATACAATAAAAACTAGAAATGCACCTTGGTTATTATTAATTTTAAATTTTTAAATATACAGGTCGAATAGTTATAACTGACTTCGAATTTTCATCCCTACATAAAGACTCAATATTCGCAAAAGAAATGAAAAATGATGGAAAATCGAATTTGAAAATAAAAACATGCATTGAAGATTTTCGTTCCGCCTTGGCTTTGATCCCTGGGATACTCGTTTAGGAGCCCAACGCTCTAGCCAGCGGGCTATCGGAGCTCTGTTAGTCGGAGTCTTAAATATGATAAAAACTAAAAATGCACCTTTGTTATTAATGATTTAAAATTTTGAAATCTATAATTCGAATAGTTATAACTGACTCCGAATTTTCATCCCTACATAAATCCTCAATATTCGCAAAAGAAAGGAATTTGAAGAAAAAAAAGAATTTTCAAATTAGAAAATGAAAATTTTGATTGCAGACTTTCATTGCGACCGGGACCCGAACCTAGGAGCACTCGCTAGGAACCCCAACGCTCTAGCCATCGGGCTATCGGAGTTCTGTTGGTCGGAGTCTTAAATATAGTAAAAACGAAAAATGCATCTTGGTTATTGATTTAAAAATTTGAAATCTACAGGTCGAATAGTTAAATTGTCTCCGAATTTTCATCCCTAAATAAATAATCAATGTTCGCAAAAAAAAAAAATTGAAAAAAAAAAGAATTTTCAAGTTAGAAAATAAAAATTTAGATTGCAGATTTTCATTGCGACTGGGACTCGAACCTATGGCCACACGCTTGGAAGCCCAACGCTCTAGCCAGCGGGCTATCGGAGCTCTGTTAATCGGAGTCTTAAATATGATAAAAACTAAAAATGCACCTTGGTTATTATTGATTTAAAATTTTGAAATCTATAATTCGAATAGTTATAACTGACTCCGAATTTTCATTCCTACATGAATACTCCAAATTCGCAAAAGAAAGAAATTTGAAAAAATAAAAGGGATTTTCAAATTAGAAAATAAAATTTTAGATTGCAGATTTTCTTTGCGACCGGGACTCGAACCTATGGCCACACGCTTGGAAGCATAAAGCTCTAGCAATCGGGCTATCGGAGCTCTGTTGGTCGGAGTCTTAAATATGATAAAAACTAAAAATGCACCTTGGTTATTATTGATTTAAAATTTTGAAATCTACAGGTCGAATAGTTATAACTGACTAGGAATTTTCATTCCTACATAAATACTCAAAATTCGCAAAAGAAAGAAATTTGAAAAAAAAATTTTTTTTTCAACTTTGAAAATAAAAATTTAGGTTGCAGATTTTCATTGCGACTGGGACTCGAACCTACGGCCACTCGCTTGGAAACCCAACGCTCTAGCCAGCGGGTTATCGGAGCTCTGTTAGTCGGAGTCTTAAATATGATAAAAACTAAAAATGCACCTTGGTTATTATTGATTTAAAATTTTGAAATCTATAATTCGAATAGTTATAACTGACTCCGAATTTTCATCCCTATATAAATCCTCAATATTCGCAAAAGAAAGGAATTTGAAGAAAAAAAAGAATTTTCAAATTAGAAAATGAAAATTTAGATTGCAGACTTTCATTGCGACCGGGACTCGAACCTAGGAGCACTCGCTAGGAACCCCAACGCTCTAGCCATCGGGCTATCGGAGTTCTGTTGGTCGGAGTCTTAAATATAGTAAAAAAGAAAAATGCATCATGGTTATTGATTTAAAAATTTGAAATGTACAGGTCGAATAGTTAAATTGTCTCCGAATTTTCATCCCTAAATAAATAATAATCAATGTTCGCAAAAAAAGAGAATTTGAAAAAAAAAAGAATTTTCAAGTTAGAAAATAAAAATTCAGATTGCAGATTTTCATTGCGACCGGGACTCGAACCTAGGACCACTCGCTAGGAAGCCCAACGCTCTAGCCATCGGTCTATCGGAGCTCTGTTGGGCTCTGTTGGTCACAGAATTTTCATTCGTAAATAAATAATCAGTATTCGCAAAAGAAAGGAATTTGAAGAAAAAAAAAGAATTTTAAAATCAGAAAATAAAAATTTAGATTGCAGATTTTCATTGCGACTGGGACTCGAACCTATGGCCACACGCTTGGAAGCCCAACGCTCTAGCCATCGGGCTATCGGAGCTCTGCTGGTCGGAGTCTTAAATATGATAAAAACTAAAAATGCACCTTGGTTATTATTGATTTAAAATTTTGAAATCTACAGGTCGAATAGTTATAACTGACTCCGAATTTTCATTCCTACATGAATACTCAAAATTCGCAAAAGAAAGAAATTTGAAAAAAAAAAAAATTTTCAAATTAGAAAATAAAAATTTAGATTGCAGATTTTCTTTGCGACCGGGACTCGAACCTATGGCCACAAGCTTGGAAGCCCAAAGCTCTAGCAATCGGGCTAAAGGAGCTCTGTTGGTCGGAGTCTTAAGTATGATAAAAACTAAAAATGCACCTTAGTTATTGATTTAAAACGTTGAAATCTACAGGTCGAATAGTTAAATTGACTCAGAATTTTCATTCCTAAATAAATAATCTATTTTCGCAAAAGAAAGGAGTTTGAAAAAAAAAAAATATTTCGAATTAGAAAATAAAAAGTTACATGCCAGAATTTCGTTCAACCTGGGGCTTGAACCTTGGATCACCTCGCTTGGAAGCCCGACGTTCTAGCAATCGGGCTATCGTAGCTCTGTTTGTCGGAGTCTGAAATATAGTAAAAACGAAAAATGCATCTTGGTTATTTATTTAAAAATTTGAAATCTACAGGTCGAGTATTTAAATTGTCTCCGAATTTTCATCCCTAAATAAATAATCAATGTTCGCAAAAAAAGAGAATTTGAAAAAAAAAATTTTTTTCAACTTTGAAAATAAAAATTTAGATTGCAGATTTTCATATCGACTGGGACTCGAACCTACAGGCCACTCGCTTGGAAGCCCAACGCTCTAGCCATCGGGTTATCGGAGCTCTGTCGGTCGGAGTCTTAAATATTATAAAAACTAAAAATGCACCTTAGTTATTATTGATTTAAATCTTTAAAATCTACAGGTCGAATAGTTGAATTGACTCAGAATTTTCATTCGTAAATAAATAATCAGAATTCGAAAAAGAATGGAATTTGAAAAAAAAAAAGAATTTTCAAATTAGAAAACAAAAATTTAAATTGCAGATTTTCATTGCGACTGGGACTCGAACCTAGCGCCACTCGCTTGGAAGCCCGACGTTCGAGCAATCGGGCTATCGTAGCTCCGTTTGTTGGTCTGAAATACAATAAAAACTAAAAATGCACCTTGGTTATTATTGATTTAAAATTTTTAAATGTACAGGTCGAATAGTTATAACTGACTCCGAATTTTCATCCCTACATAAATACTCAATATTCGCAAAAGAAAGGAAAAATGAAAAGAAAAATCAAATTTGAAAATAAAAATATGCCTTGAAGATTTTCGTTCCGCCTTGGATTTGAGCCCAACGCTCTAGCTATCGGGCTATCGGAGCTCTGCCGGTCGGAGTCTGAAATATAGTAAAAACGAAAAATGCATCTTGGTTATTTATTTAAAAATTTGAAATCTACAGGTCGAGTATTTAAATTGTCTCCGAATTTTCATCCCTAAATAAATAATCAATGCTCGCAAAAAAAGAGAATTTGAAAAAAAAAAATTTTTTCAACTTTGAAAATAAAAATTTAGATTGCAGATTTTCATATCGACTGGGACTCGAACCTACAGGCCACTCGCTTGGAAGCCCAACGCTCTAGCCATCGGGTTATCGGAGCTCTGTCGGTCGGAGTCTTAAATATTATAAAAACTAAAAATGCACCTTAGTTATTATTGATTTAAAACTTTGAAATCTACAGGTCGAATAGGTGAATTGACTCAGAATTTTCATTCGTAAATAAATAATCAGTATTCGCAAAAGAATGGAATTTGAAAAAAAAAAGAATTTTCAAATTAGAAAACAAAAATTTAAATTGCAGATTTTCATTGCGACTGGGACTCGAACCTAGCGCCACTCGCTTGGAAGCCCGACGTTCGAGCAATCGGGCTATCGTAGCTCCGTTTGTTGCAGTCTGAAAGACAATAAAAACTAAAAATGCACTTTTATAATTATTGATTTAAAATTTTTAAATATACAGGTCGAATAGTTATAACTGACTCCAAATTTTCATCCCTACATAAATACTCAATATTCGCGAAAGAAAGGAAAAGTGAAAAAAAAATCAAATTTGAAAATAAAAATATGCATTGAAGATTTTCGTTCCGCCTAGGATTTGATTCCTGGGCTACTCAGTTGAAAACCCAACGCTCTAGCCATCGGGCTATCGCAGTTCTGTTGGTCGGAGTCTTAAATATAATAAAAACTAAAAATGCAACTTAGTTATTATTGATTTAAAACTTTGAAATCTACAGATCGAATAGTTAAATTGACTCAGAATTTTCATTCCTAAATAAATAATCAATATTCTTAAAAGAAAGGAATTTGAAATAAAAAAAGAATTTTCAAAGTAGAAATTAAAGAGTTAGATCAGATTTTCGTTCAACCTGGGACTTGAACCTTGGACCACTCGCTTGGAAGCCCAACGCTCTAGCCATCGGGCTATCGGAGCTCTGTCGGTCGGAGTCTTAAATATAGTAAAAACGAAAAATGCATCTTGGTTATTGATTTAAAAATTTGAAATCTACAGGTCGAATAGTTAAATTGACTCCGAATTTTCATCCCTAAATAAATAATCAATATTCGCAAAAGAGGGGAATTTGAAAAAAAAAATAATTTTCAAATTAGAAAATAAAAATGTAGATTGCAGATTTTCATTGCGACCGGAACTCGAACCTTGGACCACACGCTTGGAAGCCCAACGCTCTAGCCGTTGGGCTATCGGAGCTCTGTTGGTCGGAGTCTTAAATATAATAAAAACTAAAAATGCGCCTTAGTTATTATTGATTTAAAACTTTGAAATCTACAGGTCGAATAGTTATAACTGACTCCGAATTTTCATTCCTACATAAATACTCAATATTCGCAAAAGAAAGGAAAAATGAAAAAAAAAAAAAATCAAATTTGAAAATAAAAATATGCATTGAAGATTTTCGTTCCGCCTTGGCTTTGATTCCTGGGCCACTCGTTTGGGAGCCCAACGCTCTAGCCAGCGGGCTATCGGAGCTCTGTTGGTCGGAGTCTTAAATATGATAAAAACTAAAAATGCACCTTGGTTATTATTGATTTAAAATTTTGAAATCTACAGGTCGAATAGTTATAACTGACTCCGACTTATCATTCCTACATGAATACTCAAAATTCGCAAAAGAAAGAAATTTGAAAAAAAAGGATTTTCAAATTAGAAAATAAAAATTTAGATTGCAGATTTTCTTTGCGACCGGGACTCGAACCTATGGCCACAAGCTTGGAATCCCAAAGCTCTAGCAATCGGGCTATCGGAGCTCTGTTGGTCGGAGTCTTAAGTATGATAAAAACTAAAAATGCACCTTGGTTATTATTGATTTAAAATTTTGAAATCTACAGGTCGAATAGTTATAACTGACTCCGAATTTTCATTCCTACATAAATACTCAAAATTCGCAAAAGAAAGAAATTTGAAAAAAAAAATTTTTTTTTTCAACTTTGAAAATAAAAATTTAGATTGCAGATTTTCATTGCGACTGTGACTCGAACCTACAGGCCACTCACTTGGAAGCCCAACGCTCTAGCCATCGGGTTATCGGAGCTCTGTCGGACGGAGTCTTAAATATAATAAAAACTAAAAATGCACCTTAGTTATTATTGATTTAAAGCTTTGAAATCTACAAGTCGAATAGTTGAATTGACTTAGAATTTTCATTCGAAAATAAATAATCAGTATTCGCAAAAGAAAGGAGTTTGAAAAAGAAAAGAATTTTCAAATTAGAAAATAAAAATTTAGATTGCAGACTTTCATAGCGACTGGGGCTCAAACCTAGGGCCGCTCGCTTGGAAGCCCAACGCTCTAGCTATCGGGCTATCGGAGCTCTTTCGGTCGGAGTCTTAAATATAATAAAAACTAAAAATCACCTTAGTTATTATTGATTTAAAACTTTGAAATCTACAAGTCGAATAGTTGAATTGACTCAGAATTTTCATTCGTAAATAAATAATCAGTATTCACAAAAGAAATGACTTTGAAAAAAAAAAGAATTTTCAAACTAGAAAATTAAAATTGCAGATTTTTATTGCGACTGGGACTCGAACCTAGGGCCACTCGCTTGGCAGCCCGACGTTCGAGCAATCGGGCTATCGTAGCTCCGTTTGTTGGAGTCTTAAATACAATAAAAACTAAAAATGCACCTTGGTTATTATTGATTTAAAATTTTTAAATATACAGGTCGAATAGTCATAACTGACTCCGAATTTTCATCCCTACATAAATACTCAATATTCGCAAAAGAAAGGAATTTGAAAGGAAAAAAAATCAAATTTGAAAATATAAATATGCATTAAAGGTTTCCGTTCCGCCTTGGATTTGATTCCGGGCCACTCGCTTGGAAGCCCAACGCTCTAGCCACCGGGCTATCGTAGTTCTGTTGGTCGGAGTCTTAATTATGATAAAAATTGAAAATGCACCTTGGTTATAATTGATTTAAAATTTTGAAATTTACAGGTCAAATAGTTATAACTGACTTCGAATTTTCATTCCTACATAAATACTCAAAATTCGCAAAAGAAAGGAATTTGAAAAAAATAAAAAATTTTAACTTTGAAAGTAAAAATTTAGGTTGCAGATTATCATTGCGACTGGGACTCGAACCTAGATTTTCGTTCCGCCTTGGATTTGATCCCTGGCCACTTGCTTGGAAGCCCAACGCTCTAGCCATCGGGCTATCGGCGCTCTGTCGGTCGGAGTCTTAAATATAACAAAAACTAAAAATGCACCTTGGTTATTATTGATTTAAGATTTTGAAATCTACAGGTCGAATAGTTATAACTGACTCCGAATTTTCATTCCTACATAAATACTCAATATTCGCAAAAGAAAGGAAAAATGAAAAAAAAAATCAAATTTGAAAATAAAAATATGCATTGAAGATTTTCGTTCCGCCTTGGCTTTGATCCCTGGGCCACTCGTTTGGGAGCCCAACGCTCTAGCCAGCGGGCTATCGGAGCTCTGTTGGTCGGAGTCTTAAATATGATAAAAACTAAAAATGCACCTTGGTTATTATCGATTTAAAATTTTGAAATCTAAAGGTCGAATAGTTGAATTGACTCAGAATTTTCATTCGTAAATAAATAATCAGTATTCGCAAAAGAAAGGAATTTGAAAAAAAAAAGAATTTTAAAATTAGAAAATAAAAATTTAGATTGTATATTTTCATTGCGACTGGGACTCGAATCTAGGGCCACTCGCTTGGAAGCCCGACGTTCTAGCAATCGGGCTATCGTATCTCCGTTTGTTGGAGTCTTAAATACAATAAAAACTAAAAATGCACCTTTATTATTATTGATTTAAAATTTTTAAATATACAATTCGAATAGTTATAACTGACTCCGAATTTTCATTCCTACATAAATACTCAAAATTCGCAAAAGAAAGAAATTTGAAAAAAAAAATTTTTTTCAACTTTGAAAATAAAAATTTAGATTTCAGATTTTCATTGCGACTGGGACTCGAACCTATGGCCACTCGCTTCGAAGCCCAACGCTCTAGAGATCGGGCTATCGGAGCTCTGTTGGTCGGAGTCTTAAATATGATAAAAACTAAAAATGCATCTTGGTTATTATTGATTTAAGATTTTGAAATCTACAAGTCGAATAGTTGAATTGACTTAGAATTTTCATTCGTAAATAAATAATCAGTATTCGCAAAAGAAAGGAATTTGAAAAAAAAAAGAATTTTCAAATTAGAAAATAAAAACTTATACTTCAGATTTTCATTGCGACTGGGACTCGAACCTAGGGCCACTCGCTTGGAAGCCCGACGTTCTAGCAATCGGGCTATCGTAGCTCCGTTTGTTGGAGTCTTAAATACAATAAAAACTAAAAATACACCTTTATTATTATTGATTTAAAATTTTTAAATATACAGGTCGAATAGTTATAACTGACTCTAAATTTTCATCCCTACATAAATACTCAATATTCGCAAAAGAAAGGAAAAATGAAAAAAAAAAAAATCAAATCTGAAAATAAAAATATGCATTGAAGATTTTCGTTCCGCCTTGTATTTGACCCTGGGCCACTCGCTTGGAAGCCCAACGCTCTAGCCATCGGGCTATCGGAGCTCTGTCGGTCGGAGTCTTAAATATAGTAAAAACGAAAAATGCATCTTGGTTATTGATTTAAAAATTTGAAATCTACAGGTCGAATAGTTATAACTGACTCCGAATTTTCATTCCTACATAAATACTCAATATTCGCAAAAGAAAGGAAAAATGAAAAAAAAAATCAAATTTGAAAATAAAAATATGCAGTGAAGATTTTCGTTCCGCCTTGGCTTTGATCCCTGGGCCACTCGTTTGGGAGCCCAACGCTCTAGCCAGCGGGCTATCGGAGCTCTGTTGGTCGGAGTCTTAAATATGATAAAAACTAAAAATGCACCTTGGTTATTATTGATTTAAGATTTTGAAATCTACAGGTCGAATAGTTATAACTGACTCCGAATTTTCATTCGTAAATAAATAATCAGTATTCGCAAAAGAAAGGAATTTGAAAAAAAAAAAGAATTTTCAAATTAGAAAATAAAAATTTAGATTGTATATTTTCATTGCGACTGGGACTCGAATCTAGGGCCACTCGCTTGGAAGCCCGACGTTCTAGCAATCGGGCTATCGTATCTCCGTTTGTTGGAGTCTTAAATACAATAAAAACTAAAAATGCACCTTTATTATTATTGATTTAAAATTTTTAAATATACAGGTCGAATAGTCATAACTGACTCCGAATTTTCATCCCTACATAAATACTCAATATTCGCAAAAGAAAGGAAAAAGGAAAAAAAATCAAATTTGAAAATATAAATATGCATTAACCTCTTTACTGTGAGAATTTCTTCGCCAAAAAAGGTCCTTTTATGCGTAAACATTTTGAAGAGAAATGTTCACTTCCCAGCAATGCATTTTGGTTCCGGGACCTCCTGGGTTGCTACTCCTTTCATTTTACAAAGGAGCTTCTGCTTGATCAATCTAGCCATTATGGGGATCCAGCGCGCGATAGTTTCTAAAGAGTGGGAGGGAACGTTGTCCCTGAGGTGCAAGGGGTAGGTTGACGATGACAGCTGGAATGTATTCATTTTGGCTTTCTCTTTTCTTAGGTTTGTTCTGGAAACCATTTTGAAATTCTCCTAGCTTCAAAAGGACCTCTAAGCATTTTACTACGAAATTCCGAAATATTTACTTATATTCAGACAGACGTTATACATTTTGTAAATGCTAATCAAACTAGTTTAGTTATTGAAATTTGCTGTTCAACTTTTAAAACTGCGCAATTAAATCAATTTAATTTAAAAATTGAAAAAATGAGATTAAAAAAAAAAATGATGGAAGTTGAAATAACTTTCCCTTACCACAAACTTTAACATGAAGTTCTTTATATTCTATGGATAATTAGATTGCTTATTAAAACTGCGAAGCTTAGTATTTGCTACATGATTTTACTATGATAAGCAGTGTTATTTTTTTACAAACTAACGGTTTGTAGTTTTGCTGCATAAATTTTATTATAGTAGCCAAAAGCTGGGGCATTAACTTTCATCACCTATGGCTTGAGTCACACCCATTTACCTGGGTGTGCTACTGTTTCCTTGGTTCCAACCAACTTAAAACCAATGTTTTCTAGCAATGAAATTCAGACTGAAACATTTATAATTTATCCTGTTCTATATTAATAATTTCAAGCCGGCAAAAAATTCAATAGCGATTGTATTTTTTTTAAACGATAAACTTGAATGCTTCGTATATGTTATATTGTTATCGTATATGTTATTCGTTCGGAACCGACGTCTACAAACTTACAATTGAAGAAGAGTTTGCTTACAAAATGTAACTGTAGATGGGGCAAACCTAACCTGGCAGCATTTTGAAGGCTGAGCAGATCCTAATAACATCACGACGCTGTCAGGTTAGGTTTACCTCAACTGTAGCTGAAATCAAAATCAAATGCAGGATCCGACTAAAATATGAGGAGAGGGGCGTAGATAGACTTTGATGCTCTCCCCCCCCCCAACCGCAAAATTTAAATTTCAACATAGTGCTCATTTTTCTGAACGTACGCCCTCATACTTCTTGCGCCCCCCCCCCCCGCACCGCGGGGTTGTCATGTGCGCCACTGGATTTAGCCATTGGCTAAATCAAAATCTAAGTCACTTGGGAGCATTTCAAAAGCAGGAGCCGTAGGCTACGGCCCAGTTCCCAGATGGTAATTCTGATTACGCCAGTGACTGCTATAATACCTAAGCACCAAATTGATTTTTCTTTCAACCTTTCTTGACCCGCGGGCCGGCAACATCTTTTTAAAAGAACTCCTGGACCGGTCAGTTTTTTTTCTTGCCTTATTTATTATTATTTTTTTATATGAAAAAGAAAAGAAAATGACTCGCAGAACCTGAAAAATCTGCTAAAAATCTAATCTGACCGGAGAATCCCCCCCCCCCTTTTTTTCTCCTTTTCTTTTTATTTATTTATTTTTTTTCCTCAAAAAAAAGGGAAATTTTTGACTTGCGGATTGTTGTGGAAAAAGTTAGTGGGTAGTCGAGTTTTTTTTTTTTACTACATATTAGAGATTTGTTGCAAAACATTTTATAGCAAAGGTTGTAGATAGCTAATTGTTGTAACAACTATCCATAAGTAAGTGAGCATTTGAGAAAAATCAGACAATTTTGAAAATTAATCACCAAATTCATGCAAAAACCGTTACATAGGATATTATAAGACTTTTACATTTATTTCTTTATTTGTTTTTTGAATAAAGAATTTTTAATTTGTTTATTTCATAGCTGCGTCACCTGGGCTTCAATCGGTCAACCTCGAAAATAAAAGTTATGTCAAACGATCAGGCTAAATAATATTAAAAATCTTCAAAATTTCCTGACAAAGCGAGAAAAAGTTACCAAAATAGAAAATTTTTAAATCCCCCAATTATTGAAAAAGCCTCAAAACAAAAGGTAGAATTTTTTTTGTTCATATTCGAGAAAAAAAAAAAACGGCAACAGATCTCTCTTCTCAATGATTTTCGTCACGCTACTAATTTTTATAAAATCATTGTTCAACAATGACCGTAAGCAGCAACGAATTTCAAATTGAAGGCTTACCTACATCTTAAGATTGAAATTAGTTAAAAACAGTTGTAACTCACGTTCTAATCACCTTGGTACATTGGAACAAATGATGCAGAAAAATCAGTGGTTTCCATGGATATTTTATTCTAATTTTTGTGAGCATTTTTTTTTTTTTGCCCTCATATTACAGAAAAACGCCATTTTTGGATATTATTATTAGAATTCAAACGGTTTGGTTTTTCTTTTTTTTTTTTTCGCGTTCGAAAACCCCCTTACGTTCTTTCTTGGGTGCTCAAGTACCTCCCTGTCAAATTGTTCGAGATCCGACGTAAACTGTGGATTTATATAGGGCGCCATACACACACACATACGTATATATATATTGACTGTTTTATTTATATAGATTTTAAAT
The DNA here is from genome assembly GCF_026930045.1 of Uloborus diversus. Lineage (NCBI taxonomy): Eukaryota > Metazoa > Arthropoda > Arachnida > Araneae > Uloboridae > Uloborus > Uloborus diversus. Next base: position 26,275 of record NW_026558075.1, on the reverse strand, counting down.
CGAGGACGAGCAAAAAACCCTGAGGACCGGCAAATTTTTCCTCCTTACTGGTACCGGTCCACCCAACCACCAAGCAGGGGAGGGGAGGGCCCACAAATAAAGATGGTGACTAGCGACTCAAGTATCGTTGTCGGGTCGTGGGAGTACGTATTCTTTCGGCGGATATAGGGGGGGGGGGGGTATTTGGCTAAATTGTCATCTGCGCTGTTTTCTTCATCAGAAGATTCTTGGTCTATAGAATAAATACTATAATCAGAGCTGTCGTTGCTCGAATAATCTGCGTCTGACATTATGAAGCATATAAAAGTATTCGCTAAGAAGAAAAAGTTCTAAATGCATCGAATGTTCAACAAAGAATGAAGGCCTTCTCGTTGTAGATACAACAATGTAGCTACTGTGAAGTGCGCATGCACAGCCAGTATACACCTTATCAGTCAGACATTGCACCCATGAAAAGCAAGAGCAAAGAATTAATCCCCTTTCAAAAGTAAACCTGAACTATTGTAGAAGAATCAACGTGGGAATTCGTGCTTGAACGAGCATTAGAATCTAGTTTCTGTGATTCAAATTAGTACTCGAAAAAGATCTGGGTTGTGTTAGTATATGTTTAAACTAATGCACATATATTATACGTGTATGTATAAGTAAGAGGGGAAAGCATACATTTTTGTATTTTTATCCTTTCTTCTTTCAAACTATTAAAATTTGTTCTTGTTTCTTAATTTTTTTGTATTCGCTGCAATGAGATTTTACTGTATTATTTAATGATTTTTTTTTATCATTGATTAAATTTATTATTATTTTATTTATTTATTTATTTTTTGACATTTTTTTGACTTAAGATTTTCTATTCAAATTCACCAGCTGTTAGTGAATCTTGCTATTATAAAACTTCACATTCCACAATTGTGTTTGTGGCAAAGAAAGTAGGGTTAATGGAATGCACTGATACGACAGCGAACCTGTTTCCGTATTCATCTATCTCTCTTTGGAGTGTCTGAAGTCTTTTATTCGCATCGGATTCTAAGCCTTTCTGAATAGATATCTTTTTAGGGTGCAAACAGCTCACACACACGTGTTGTATTTTCTACCTTGTCACTCTATAATAGTAAAAGTGACCCGATGTGATAACTGCTACTTTTTAAATCTTATTTTTTTTAAAAAAAAAAAGAAAAACAGGAAGAACATATTGATTAGAAGGAAAACTACTAGCCTCAACTTGGGGTTTGGGACCACAAAAAGCAACAGCATAAGTAAAGGTGGTTTTGAACGATTTTACGTAACAATTTGCATTATTTTTACCACAGAAGTTCAAATATTTCGGGGGGCAGCATCCCTTCCCCTTCGTTCTTTTAAACTACATCATTGCAGATTGATACATTTAATTGATTCACGTTATGCCACGATTTTTTTGCACTACGTTTAGTTTACACAAACTAAAACGCCGCACAAGTTTAGATTCAGCTGACTCTTTGTAATAAAATAAAAACGTCCAACTAGATTCTCTCTCTGTTTACATATATTTATAATCGACTAGTATGGGGGACAACTGCCCTCTTTTCTTTCAAAAGAAAAGGTTCCTATTATTTTATAAAAATTAAAAAAATGTAGCATCGAATTGAAAGAAGTACCATATGACCATTAGTCCCAATATTTGAGGTCGTGCCCCGGACATTGAGAAAAGGTCTGCTAATCAATAATAACGTTAAAATTAAATTTTAGAAAAAGTCACCTGTACACTGTACAGGCACCGTCTACCTACCCCCTTCCCCTCCCCTCAGGTATCTCCAACTTTTTTGTGCACCAGCTGCTTATGTTCTCTCTAATTATATCTTTATCTCTCGCACTCTTGCAAGGAAAGTGACACAACTCAAATATGGAGAAAAACGTACTAGATATTTATTTTAAATCTAAATTTAATGCTCTTTTTTTGCCAACAAAACTCGCACAATACTTCTGGCATATGTCGAATTTCTCGGGTAGAGAAAGAATTTCCGACCCCGCAATGTGATATAATTTCAAGTCGTCAGGATGCATCCCACCCCTCCTAGGAGCTCTGAAACATTTAACTGAGACACCCTGCATATATAATAATGCATCATGTTTCTCTGCAGTTTTTTCAGTTCGAGCTTTACCAGGTGTATGAGAAGCGTTTCGCAATTTCATCTTAAAATAATTAATATTTTCCTTTGAAAACATTTGCATAAAAGGTGCAATATGTAATATTTTTCTATTTTTAAATAAAAACTTGAAGCACTAGATGATTAATAAGTTTAACATCGTTTAAAACAGCACTAATTTGCAAAAAAAAAGGTGCAGATAGAAGAGTATTGCAGTGAAGAGGAGGATTGCAATGAGAAACTTGTAATATAAGAAGATGTGAGCTTTGAATGTTATAAGGTAATCAGAACATCCAATAAAGTCCATATCTAAGTTTAAAAAAATTTTCTATGAAAAAGGTCTTCCTTGCCCCCCCCCCCCCCTTTCCCGAAACATGTAACTGGAGTTTTTGGTAAACTTGTGCTGTTTCCAAAGTTGTTGATTTTTTTCCCCATTTACTTTTTAGTTCAGATATTTATTTATTTCATACTACGAAATTTATTAAGAGCTTGACGGAAAGGCATTCTGTAGAGAAAAGAAAAGCGCAAAACAGATATCGGTATAACAAGTTAGAATTTTATCTTGAGAGGGGTTTGTCGTAACGGTTCGTAAATAAATATATTTCAGAAGACTTGAATTGCAAATATCAGTCCAAGTTCAGGATTAATTTTAAGTGATAAGTATTGTAGATTACCTCGAATGTTTAGGGGAGTACTCTGAACACATTGAATTTGCTCTAAAAACCTTTCATACATGGACGGATTTATGGGGGGGGGGCAGAGGGGGCAATGCCCCCCAGTTTTGGGAGGACTTTATGTAGTAACAACACATCTTCCAAAAATCAAAAAAAAAAGAAATCAATTTTTTTTTGAGTAGTTCAGAAGAGCATGGGTGGATTTATAGGGGGGGGGGGGCAAAAAGTGCAATGCCCCCATTTTGAGAGGAGTCCATGTAGTAACAACTTATCTTCCCAAAATCTTATAACAAAAAAAAATCACGATTTTTTTTCTTTTTTGAATAGTGCAATGAAAATGAAGAGAATAGCGAATGTTCTTTTCTGAAGGGAGAAAAGAAAAAGAAAAAAACCGAACATTAAATACAAATAGTACAGCTGTCACTGGGGTACTGAAAATTGGTCTAAATTCACTATTTTGGACTGAAAACCATTTGGGCAAGTATATGAATGAAAATATAGGCTAAACGAGCTATGCATTCAGCTGCAACACTTATAATAATTGACGTTTGGGCCCCTCCCTCCCCCCTCCCCAATTTGCGCTAACAAAACGATCTACTCGCTACGATTTGTTTTCTCTCTTTTCAGAATGCTTATTTTCAATTTGCGTGATTTCAAAAACTAGATGTTTTGGGTTGTTACAGACGAAAGATTTTGAAGAACCTTCTGGTATCACACGTTCAAATGAAATCGACTGATTTGAAATCTATGCTATTGCAAAAGAAGTGCATAGCTAAAAGGTTTTTGTACAGCAAAAAACTATCAAATGTAACAGTTTACACCATACTCAACGAATGTATATAAAAATGAAACAAAAGACTAGAAAAATTGTCCAACCATTGAACAAACAGAACGTAAAATCACTGTAAACAATGCGTTAATTTTTTAGGGGAAAAATTAGGAATCCCTAGCAGTTCAAAACTAAATTTCTGATTTTCCAGAATCATGCATTGTAAGGAAAACATCTGAATAAAAGAAAAAGTGAGGGAGATATATTTCCGGCACGAAAGCTTTGCACAATTCTTGTAAGATCACATTATTACCTGATGAAATGTTTTTCTGTGTTTTCTTTATTTTTTAAAGGAAAAAAATTGTATACATGAAACTAATAGTTAGAACTGTTTTTCATGTGCTTGGAAAATTTTCAGCTTGTCTTTTTTTTTTTTTGAGAAAGAAAAGTAAATACTATCGCAAACTGAATAAATTTCAGTTATCTGGACGCTCTGATTAATTGAATCTTTTTACTTAGAGGGAAAATACCATTTTCCTTACTTTCTAAATACTGTTTAAAAATTAAGGTAAGTCATAATCATCTAAAGTCTAAATGGGACAGTTATTGTCATTATTGAAGTCTGAGTAAATCAGTCATCAAAAGTTTTGGAAAATTTTGCTGAAATTTGATAAACACCGATAAAAACCTTACACAAATTGGTAAAATCGTAAAACTCCTTTAACTGTTAAAACTGACGAATTTTCGTTAAAATTACAAAAAATCAAACGAAAATCTGCAGGTAAATTACAATTACATGTAGCGCCGGATTTGCCTATAAGATAAACAAGTTATAGCTTAGGGCCCCTGCTTTGAAGTGGACCCCTAACTCCCAAAAAATTTTGATTCGTTCCTTAAAAAAATTGAAACTGCTTGAAAAACTAATTTCATTTTCAAGTACTTGAAAACCTTGAATATTTGGGAAACGTGTGGCTACAAACCTTAAATTTTAAAATTTCTAACAAATCGTAGGGGGAGGAATGCCAAAATGTGTCAAATTCAGCTCTTTGCTACATCAAGCATCAAAAATCAAGGTTCTCGCGTTTGTAACATATTACTTGAAATAAATTTTTTTTGTGGCTCACATGCTTCATATCTTGCTATTTATTTAATCCCGAATGCAGAATTTTGAAAATTCTTTTGTATTGATTGCTTTTATCTTACTTTTACTGGATATTGTTAATCTGTTTAGCCTGGGAAAAACATGATACACTACCCCTATTCCTTTTCGTTTTCTGCTCTACTTATAATTTAAAAAAAAAGTTGTAATGAGAAATTAAAGTTTATTTTTTCTTTTAAACTTAAAATAGCCGTTTCTTACAAAGTTTAAACAATACTGTACAACTGTATAATCTACAACTCAATTTCAGGGACTGGAAAGTGCAAATTATTGGTTCTAAAATCCCTGAAAAGAATTCGCGCAGTATAGCCTACCAGGGCTCTTGAGCCAAAAACCCAATCTAACAAACCAAAGCTTGAAAATAATTAGACAAGTCTTTGAAACTCCTAAGCAAAGTGTGCTTCAATTTGTATAAATTAAGAATTGTTCAAATGGGTAGTATGTTACTCTCTTGATACCTATTCTCTAAATCAGTGCATCATTTCTTTTAAAGTATTAACTTGCATCACAAAGCACTTTTAAAGCGTAAAACTTAAAAAAAAAAAATTATTTGCCTATTATTTCCAATTAACCCTTATAAGACTTCAAAATGCAGAATTTTATATCCATTTTATGTAATTTCCTCCCGAGACCCCCGGGCCCCCTAAAATTGGAGATATTCTATATCCCACTTAAAAGGGAGCCCCGCGTCACTCTCTTAATACCAGCCCCCTCTCTTTTAAGGTCAACTCAAAAAGGACAGCATGATTACACACAGTAATGAAAACGGCACATAAAAAAGTAAAGAAAGGCCTTATGCATCACAGAAAACAGATAAAAATATGGTGGGGGGAAGGGCAATTAAAAATTTTGCTCCAAAAAAAAAAAAAAAATCCTGCCCCCCCCCCCCAAGAACACACTCCTAAATCCGCCTATGCTTTCATACTTCCTCTTCAAGAGTTGATAAAGCATAAGAGCTTCGTGATGGTATTACATACTTTATAAAAAATAATTTAATTAATGGAAAAGTATGCATTTTATACCAATAAGCTTGTATCTTTTTGCTTTGAAAAACGGGCTTGTAACTCCAAAACAGATGACAGCATTTTTTTTTTTTGGGGGGGGGGGACTTTGCATTTTTTTAAACCAAAATGGTGCTTTTATTTCATTATTTTAAACCACTTGTAAGCATGATCTTTTTTGCAAATATTAAAAATTTAATTTTACGGAACTGTGTTGTGTGACAAGAAAATTTTCCTCTCAATTTCGGATTTAACGCAAAAAATCGAAAAGAATTAATAATAAAAAAAAAGAAATACATGAAATAACCCACATTATTAGATTAAGTTCATATTCCATCGGACAAAAGTGTAACTTAGAGTTCTTAGGGACGCTAGTGCCATGAACTTTCATTTTATAAGAGAGATTAAATTTATGATATTTTCGAAAAAGTATAATTGACAGGTTATTTATATTTGAACAGACTAATAAAGATTTTATGCTGGGACGCTAGTTATACTTTTATATTTATTTCAGAGTAAGATTTCTAATTCAGATCTTTTTGTATTTGGTAATTAATTGTAAAGAAAACTTCATTTTCAGCATTTTGCGAGAATATTCATTTTTAGTACCTAATTTCAATCTAAAAATACACAATTTCTGAGTACACATCCATTTCAAGCAGCGTTAGGATGAACTTACTCATAGCTCTCGAACACGTGCGCCTGTCCAGTGAGCGGAAATAAATTAGATCGACAACTGACTCTCCACCTACTCGCGGTTGCTCCTTTTTTCGGAATTTATCTTAAGACACCCGCGGTTAGTTGCTTCGAGTACTGCAGGAAAGTCCACTGCCCCTACTCAAGGGGCTCGGGCTACACAGTTAAAGGTACATAAACATCACCCCGAGCTCAGCTCGGGCTACGCAGTTAAGAGGTTAAAGGTTTCCGTTCCGCCTTGGATTTGATTCCGGGCCACTCGCTTGGAAGCCCAACGCTCTAGCCACCGGGCTATCGTAGTTCTGTTGGTCGGAGTCTTAATTATGATAAAAACTGAAAATGCACCTTGGTTATAATTGATTTAAAATTTTGAAATTTACAGGTCAAATAGTTATAACTGACTTCGAATTTTCATTCCTACATAAATACTCAAAATTCGCAAAAGAAAGGAATTTGAAAAAAATAAAAAATTTTAACTTTGAAAGTAAAAATTTAGGTTGCAGATTATCATTGCGACTGGGACTCGAACCTAGATTTTCGTTCCGCCTTGGATTTGATCCCTGGGCCACTCGCTTGGAAGCCCAACGCTCTAGCCATCGGGCTATCGGAGCTCTGTCGGTCGGAGTCTTAAATATAACAAAAACTAAAAATGCACCTTGGTTATTATTGATTTAAAATTTTGAAATCTACAGGTCGAATAGTCGAATTGACTCAGAATTTTCATTCGTAAATAAGTAATCAGTATTCGCAAAAAAAAGAAATTTGAAAAAAAAAAAAAATTTTTTTCAACTTTGAAAATAAAAATTTAAATTGCAGATTTTCATTGCGACTGGGACTCGAATCTAGGGCCACTCGCTTCGAAGCCCAACGCTCTAGAGATCGGGCTATCGGAGCTCTGTTGGTCGGAGTCTTAAATATGATAAAAACTAAAAATGCATCTTGGTTATTATTGATTTAAGATTTTGAAATCTACAGGTCGAATAGTTATAACTGACTCCGAATTTTCATTCCTACATAAATACTCAATATTCGCAAAAGAAAGGAAAAATGAAAAAAAAACAAATTTGAAAATAAAAATATGCATTGAAGATTTTCGTTCCGCCTTGGCTTTGATCCCTGGGCCACTCGTTTGGGAGCCCAACGCTCTAGCCAGCGGGCTATCGGAGCTCTGTTGGTCGGAGTCTTAAATATGATAAAAACTAAAAATGCACCTTGGTTATTATCGATTTAAAATTTTGAAATCTACAGGTCGAATAGTTGAATTGACTCAGAATTTTCATTCGTAAATAAATAATCAGTATTCGCAAAAGAAAGGAATTTGAAAAAAAAAAAGAATTTTCAAATTAGAAAATAAAAATTTAGATTGTATATTTTCATTGCGACTGGGACTCGAATCTAGGGCCACTCGCTTGGAAGTCCGACGTTCTAGCAATCGGGCTATCGTATCTCCGTTTGTTGGAGTCTTAAATACAATAAAAACTAAAAATGCACCTTTATTATTATTGATTTAAAATTTTTAAATATACAATTCGAATAGTTATAACTGACTCCGAATTTTCATCCCTACATAAATACTCAATATTCGCGAAAGAAAGGAAAAATGAAAAAAAAAATCAAATTTGAAATTAAAAATATAAATTAAAGGTTTTCGTTCCGCCTTGGATTTGATTCCGGGCCACTCGCTTGGAAGCCCAACGCTCTAGCCACCGGGCTATCGTAGTTCTGTTGGTCAGAGTCTTAATTATGATAAAAACTGAAAATGCACCTTGGTTATTATTGATTTAAAATTTTGAAATTTACAGGTCAAATAGTTATAACTGACTTCGAATTTTCATTCCTACATAAATACTCAAAATTCGCAAAAGAAAGGAATTTGAAAAAAATAAAAAATTTTAACTTTGAAAGTAAAAATTTAGGTTGCAGATTTTCATTGCGACTGGGACTCGAACCTAGATTTTCGTTCCGCCTTGGCTTTGATCCCTGGGCCACTCGTTTGGGAGCCCAACGCTCTAGCCAGCGGGCTATCGGAGCTCTGTTGGTCGGAGTCTTAAATATGATAAAAACTAAAAATGCACCTTGGTTATTATCGATTTAAAATTTTGAAATCTACAGGTCGAATAGTTGAATTGACTCAGAATTTTCATTCGTAAATAAATAATCAGTATTCGCAAAAGAAAGGAATTTGAAAAAAAAAAAAAAAGAATTTTCAAATTAGAAAATAAAAATTTAGATTGTATATTTTCATTGCGACTGGGACTCGAATCTAGGGCCACTCGCTTGGAAGCCCGACGTTCTAGCAATCGGGCTATCGTATCTCCGTTTGTTGGAGTCTTAAATACAATAAAAACTAAAAATGCACCTTTATTGTTATTGATTTAAAATTTTTAAATATACAATTCGAATAGTTATAACTGACTCCGAATTTTCATCCCTACATAAATACTCAATATTCGCGAAAGAAAGGAAAAATGAAAAAAAAAATCAAATTTGAAATTAAAAATATGCATTGAAGATTTTCTTTCCGCCTTGGATTTGATTCCTGGGCCACTCGCTTGGAAGCCCAACGCTCTAGCCATCGGGCTATCGTAGTTCTGTTGATGGGAGTCTTAAATATAATAAAAACTAAAAATGCAACTTAGTTATTATTGATTTAAAACTTTGAAATCTACATTTCGAATAGTTAAATTGAGTCAGAATTTTCATTCCTAAATAAATAATCAATATTCTTAAAAGAAAGGAATTTGAAAAAAAAAAGAATTTTCAAATTAGAAAATAAAAAGTTAGATGTCAGAATTTCGTTCAACCTGGAACTTGAACCTTGGACCACTCGCTTGGAAGCGCGACGTTCTAGCAATCGGGCTATCGTAGCTCTGTTTGTTGGAGTCTTAAATACAATAAAAACTAAAAATGCACCTTTATTATTATTATTGATTTAAAATTTTTAAATACACAATTCGAATAGTTATAACTGACTCCGAATTTTCATCCCTACATAAATACTGAATATTCGCGAAAGAAAGGAAAAATGAAAAAAAAAATCAAATTTGAAATTAAAAATATGCATTGAAGATTTTCGTTCCGCCTTGGATTTGATTCCTGGGCCACTCGCTTGGAAGCCCAACGCTCTAGCCATCGGGCTATTGTAGTTCTGTTGGTCGGTGTCTTAAATATAATAAAAACTAAAAATGCAACTTAGTTATTATTGATTTAAAACTTTAAAATCTACAGGTCGAATAGTTAAATTGACTCAGAATTTTCATTACTAAATAAATAATCAATATTCTTAAAAGAAAGGAATTTGAAAAAAAAAAGAATTTTTAAATTAGAAAATAAAAAGTTAGACGTCAGATTTTCGTTCAACCTGGGACTTGAACCTTGGACCACTCGCTTGGAAGCCCGACGTTCCAGCAATCGGGCTATCGTAGCTCTGTTTGTTGGAGTCTTAAATACAATAAAAACTAAAAATGCACCTTTATTATTATTGATTTAAAATTTTTAAATATACAGGTCGAATAGTTATAACTGACTCTGAATTTTCATCCCTACATAAATACTTAATATTCGCAAAAGAAAGGAAAAATGAAAAAAAAAATCAAATCTGAAAATAAAAATATGCATTTAAGATTTTCGTTCCGCCTTGTATTTGACCCTGGGCCACTCGCTTGGAAGCCCAACGCTCTAGCCATCGGGCTATCGGAGCTCTGTCGGTCGGAGTCTTAAATATAGTAAAAACGAAAAATGCATCTTGGTTATTGATTTAAAAATTTGAAATCTACAGGTCGAATAGTTAAATTGATTTCGAATTTTCATCCCTAAATAAATAATCAATATTCGCAAAAGAGGGGAATTTGAAAAAAAAATAATTTTCAAATAAGAAAATAAAAATGTAGATTGCAGATTTTCATTGCGACCGGGACTCGAACCTAGGACCACACGCTTGGAAGCCCAACGCTCTAGCCGTCGGGCTATCGGAGCTCTGTTGGTCGGAGTCTTAATATAATAAAAACTAAAAATGCGCCTTAGTTATTATTGATTTAAAACTGTGAAATCTACAGGTCGAATAGTTATAACTGACTCCGAATTTTCATTCCTACATAAATACTCAAAATTCGCAAAAGAAAGAAATTTGAAAAAAAAAAAATTTTCAACTTTGAAAATAAAAATTTAGATTGCAGATTTTCATTGCGACTGGGACTCGAACCTACAGGCCACTCACTTGGAAGCCCAACGCTCTAGCCATCGGGTTATCGGAGCTCTGTCGGACGGAGTCTTAAATATAATAAAAACTAAAAATGCACCTTGGTTATTATTGATTTAAAGCTTTGAAATCTACAAGTCGAATAGTTGAATTGACTTAGAATTTTCATTCGTAAATAAATAATCAGTATTCGCAAAAGAAAGGAATTTGAAAAAAAAAAGAATTTTCAAATTAGAAAATAAAAAGTTATACTTCAGATTTTCATTGCGACTGGGACTCGAACCTAGGGCCACTCGCTTGGAAGCCCGACGTTCTAGCAATCGGGCTATCGTAGCTCCGTTTGTTGGAGTCTTAAATACAATAAAAACTAAAAATACACCTTTATTACAATAAGTTATAGTTATAAAAACTAAATTAAGTTAAGTAATAGTTATAAGTAATAGTTAAGTTAAGTAAGTTAAGTAATAGTTAAGTTAAGTAATAGTTATAAAAACTAAAAGTGTACCTTGGTTATTATTGATTTAAAATTTTGAAATCTACAGGTCAAATAGTTATAACTGACTCCGAATTTTCATTCCTACATAAATACTCAAAATTCGCAAAAGGAAGGAATTTGAAAAAAATAAAAAATTTCAACTTTGAAAATAAAAATTTAGGTTGCAGATTTTCATTGCGACTGGGACTCGATCCTAAGGCCACTCGCTTGGAAGCCCAACGCTCTAGCCATCGGGGTATCGGAGCTCTGTCGGACGGAGTCTTAAATATAATAAAAACTAAAAATGCACCTTAGTTATTATTGATTTAAAACTTTGAAATCTACAAGTCGAATAGTTGAATTGACTTAGAATTTTCATTCGAAAATAAATAATCAGTATTCGCAAAAGAAAGGAGTTTGAAAAAGAAAAGAATTTTCAAATTAGAAAACAAAAATTTAGATTGCAGACATTTATAGCGACTGGGGCTCAAACCTAGGGCCGCTCGCTTGGAAGCCCAACGCTCTAGCTATCGGGCTATCGGAGCTCTTTCGGTCGGAGTCTTAAATATAATAAAAACTAAAAACGCACCTTAGTTATTATTGATTTAAAACTTTGAAATCTACAAGTCGAATAGTTGAATTGACTCAGAATTTTCATTCGTAAATAAATAATCAGTATTCACAAAAGAAATGACTTTGAAAAAAAAAAGAATTTTCAAACTAGAAAATTAAAATTGCAGATTTTTATTGCGACTGGGACTCGAACCTAGAGCGACTCGCTTGGAAGCCCGACGTTCGAGCAATCGGGCTATCGTAGCTCCGTTTGTTGGAGTCTTAAATACAATAAAAACTAAAAATGCACCTTGGTTATTATTGATTTAAAATTTTTAAATATACAGGTCGAATTGTCATAACTGACTCCGAATTTTCATCCCTACATAAATACTCAATATTCGCAAAAGAAAGGAAAAAGGAAAAAAAATCAAATTTGAAAATATAAATATGCATTAAAGGTTTTCGTTCCGCCTTGGATTTGATTCCGGGCCACTCGCTTGGAAGCCCAACGCTCTAGCCACCGGGCTATCGTAGTTCTGTTGGTCGGAGTGTTAATTATGATAAAAACTGAAAATGCACCTTGGTTATTATTGATTTAACATTTTGAAATTTACAGGTCAAATAGTTATAACTGACTTCGAATTTTCATTCCTACATAAATACTCAAAATTCGCAAAAGAAAGGAATTTGAAAAAAATAAAAAATTTTAACTTTGAAAGTAAAAAATTAGGTTGCAGATCTTCATTGCGACTGGGACTCGAACCTAGATTTTCGTTCCGCCTTGGATTTGATCCCTGGGCCACTCGCTTGGAAGCCCAACGCTCTAGCCATCGGGCTATCGGAGCTCTGTCGGTCGGAGTCTTAAATATAACAAAAACTAAAAATGCACCTTGGTTATTATTGATTTAAAATTTTGAAATCTACAGGTCGAATAGTCGAATTGACTCAGAATTTTCATTCGTAAATAAATAATCAGTATTCGCAAAAGAAAGAAATTTGAAAAAAAAAAATTTTTTTTCAACTTTGAAAATAAAAATTTAAACTGCAGATTTTCATTGCGACTGGGACTCGAACCTAGCGCCACTCGCTTGGAAGCCCGACGTTCGAGCAATCGGGCTATCGTAGCTCCGTTTGTTGGTCTGAAATACAATAAAAACTAAAAATGCACTTTTATAATTATTGATTTAAAATTTTTAAATATACAGGTCGAATAGTTATAACTGACTCCAAATTTTCATCCCTACATAAATACTTAATATTCGCGAAAGAAAGGAAAAGTGAAAAAAAAATCAAATTTGAAAATAAAAATATGCATTGAAGATTTTCGTTCCGCCTTGGATTTGATTCCTTAGCCACTCAATTGAAAACCCAACGCTCTAGCCATCGGGCTATCGTAGTTCTGTTGGTCAATGTCTTAAATATAATAAAAACTAAAAATGCAACTTAGTTATTATTGATTTAAAACTTTGATATCTACAGGTCGAATAGTTAAATTGACTCAGAATTTTCATTCCTAAATAAATAATCAATATTCTTAAAAGAAAGGAATTTGAAATAAAAAAAGAATTTTCAAAGTAGAAATTAAAGAGTTAGATGTCAGATTTTCGTTCAACGTGGGACTTGAACCTTGGACCACTCGCTTGGAAGCCTAACGCTCCAGCCATCGGGCTATCGGAGATCTGTCGGTCGGAGTCTTAAATATTGTAAAAACGAAAAATGCATCTTGGTTATTGATTTAAAAATTTGAAATCTACAGGTCGAATAGTTAAATTGACTCTGAATTTTCATCCCTAAATAAATAATCAATATTCGCAGAAGAAGGGAATTTGAAAAAAAAAAGAATTTTCAACTTTGAAAATAAAAATTTAGATTTCTGATTTTCATTGCGGCTTGGACTCGAACCTGGGGCCACTAGCTTGGAAGCCCAACGCTCTAGCTATCGGGTTATCGGAGCTCTTTCGGTCGGAGTCTTAAATATAATAAAAACTAAAAATGCAACTAAGTTATTATTGATTTAAAACTTTGAAATCTACAGGTCGAATAGTTAAATTGACTCAGAATTTTCATTCCTAAATAAATAATCAATATTTGCTAAAGAAAGGAATTTGAAAAAAAAAAGAATTTTTAAATTAGAAAATAAAAATTAAGATGTCAGATTTTCGTTCAACCTGGGACTTGAACTTTGGACCACTCGCTTGGAAGCCCGCCGTTCTAGCAATCGGGCTATCGTAGCTCTGCTTGTTGGAGTCTTAAATACAATAAAAACTAAAAATGCACCTTGGTTATTATTGATTTAAAATTTTGAAATCTACAGGTCGAATAGTCGAATTGACTCAGAATTTTCATTCGTAAATAAATAATCAGTATTCGCAAAAGAAAGAAATTTGAAAAAAAAATTTTTTTTTTCTACTTTGAAAATAACAATTTAAATTGCAGATTTTCATTGCGACTGGGACTCGAACCTATGGCCACTCGCTTCGAAGCCCAACGCTCTAGAGATCGGGCTATCGGAGCTCTGTTGGTCGGAGTCTTAAATATGATAAAAACAAAAAATGCATCTTGGTTATTATTGATTTAAGATTTTGAAATCTACAGGTCGAATAGTTATAACTGACTCCGAATTTTCATTCCTACATAAATACTCTATATTCGCAAAAGAAAGGAAAAATGAAAAAAAAATCAAATTTGAAAATAAAAATATGCATTGAAGACTTTCGTTCCGCCTTGGCTTTGATCCCTGGGCCACTCGTTTGGGAGCCCAACGCTCTAGCCAGCGGGCTATCGGAGCTCTGCTGGTCGGAGTCTTAAATATGATAAAAACTAAAAATGCACCTTGGTTATTATCGATTTAAAATTTTGAAATCTACAGGTCGAATAGTTGAATTGACTCAGAATTTTCATTTGTAAATAAATAATCAGTATTCGCAAAAGAAAGGAATTTGAAAAAAAAAAAAAAGAATTTTCAAATTAGAAAATAAAAATTTAGATTGTATATTTTCATTACGACTGGGACTCGAATCTAGGGCCACTCGCTTGGAAGCCCGACGTTCTAGCAATCGGGCTATCGTATCTCCGTTTCTTTTAGTCTTAAATACAATAAAAACTAAAAATGCACCTTTATTATTATTGATTTAAAATTTTTAAATATACAATTCGAATAGTTATAACTGACTCCGAATTTTCATCCCTACATAAATACTCAATATTCGCGAAAGAAAGGAAAAATGAAAAAAAAAAAATCAAATTTGAAATTAAAAATATGCATTGAAGATTTTCTTTCCGCCTTGGATTTGATTCCTGGGCCACTCGCTTGGAAGCCCAACGCTCTAGCCATCGGGCTATCGTAGTTCTGTTGATGGGAGTCTTAAATATAATACAAACTAAAAATGCAACTTAGTTATTATTGATTTAAAACTTTGAAATCTACATTTCGAATAGTTAAATTGAGTCAGAATTTTCATTCCTAAATAAATAATCAATATTCTTAAAAGAAAGGAATTTGGAAAAAAAAAGAATTTTCAAATTAGAAAATAAAAAGTTAGATGTCAGAATTTCGTTCAACCTGGAACTTGAACCTTGGACCACTCGCTTGGAAGCGCGACGTTCTAGCAATCGGGCTATCGTAGCTCTGTTTGTTGGAGTCTTAAATACAATAAAAACTAAAAATGCACCTTTATTATTATTATTGATTTAAAATTTTTAAATACACAATTCGAATAGTTATAACTGACTCCGAATTTTCATCCCTACATAAATACTCAATATTCGCGAAAGAAAGGAAAAATGAAAAAAAAATCAAATTTGAAAATAAAAATATGCATTGAAGATTTTCGTTCCGCCTTGGATTTGATTCCTGGGCCACTCGCTTGGAAGCCCAACGCTCTAGCCATCGGGCTATTGTAGTTCTGTTGGTCGGTGTCTTAAATATAATAAAAGCTAAAAATGCAACTTAGTTATTATTGATTTAAAACTTTAAAATCTACAGGTCGAATAGTTAAATTGACTCAGAATTTTCATTACTAAATAAATAATCAATATTCTTAAAAGAAAGGAATTTGAAAAAAAAAAAAAGAATTTTTAAATTAGAAAATAAAAAGTTAAATGTCAGATTTTCGTTCAACCTGGGACTTGAACCTTGGACCACTCGCTTGGAAGCCCGACTTTCCAGCAATTGGGCTATCGTAGCTCTGTTTGTTGGAGTCTTAAATACAATAAAAACTAAAAATGCACCTTTATTATTATTGATTTAAAATTTTTAAATATACAGGTCGAATAGTTATAACTGACTCTGAATTTTCATCCCTACATAAATACTCAATATTCGCAAAAGAAAGGAAAAATGAAAAAAAAAAAATCAAATCTGAAAATAAAAATATGCATTGAAGATTTTCGTTCCGCCTTGTATTTGACCCTGGGCCACTCGCTTGGAAGCCCAACGCTCTAGCCATCGGGCTATCGGAGCTCTGTCGGTCGGAGTCTTAAATATGATAAAAACTAAAAATGCACCTTCGTTATTATTGATTTAAAATTTTTAAATATACAGGTCGAATTGTCATAACTGACTCCGAATTTTCATCCCTACATAAATACTCAATATTCGCAAAAGAAAGGAAAAAGGAAAAAAAATCAAATTTGAAAATATAAATATGCATTAAAGGTTTTCGTTCCGCCTTGGCTTTGATTCCTGGGACACTCGTTTGGGAGCCCAACGCTCTAGCCAGCGGGCTATCGGAGCTCTGTTGGTCGGAGTCTTAAATATGATAAAAACTAAAAATGCACCTTGGTTATTATTGATTTAAAATTTTGAAATCTACAGGTCGAATAGTTATAACTGACTCCGAATTTTCATTCCTACATGAATAATCAAAATTCGCAAAAGAAAGAAATTTGAAAAGAAAAGGATTTTCAAATTAGAAAATAAAAATTTAGATTGCAGTTTTTCTTTGCGACCGGGACTCGAACCTATGGCCACAAGCTTGGAAGCCCAAAGCTCTAGCAATCGGGCTATCGGAGCTCTGCTGGTCGGAGTCTTAAGTATGATAAAAACTAAAAATGCACCTTGGTTATTATTGATTTAAAGTTTTGAAATATACAGGTCGAATAGTTATAACTGACTCTGAATTTTCATCCCTACATAAATACTCAATATTCGCAAAAGAAAGGAAAAATGAAAAAAAAAAAAAAATCAAATCTGAAAATAAAAATATGCATTGAAGATTTTCGTTCCGCCTTGTATTTGACCCTGGGCCACTCGCTTGGAAGCCCAACGCTCTAGCCATCGGGCTATCGGAGCTCTGTCGGTCGGAGTCTTAAATATGATAAAAACTAAAAATGCACCTTGGTTATTATTGATTTAAAATTTTGAAATCTACAGGTCGAATAGTTAAATTGACTCCGAATTTTCATCCCTAAATAAATAATCAATATTCGCAAAAGAGGGGAATTTGAAAAAAAAAGTAATTTTCAAATTAGAAAATAAAAATGTAGATTGCAGATTTTCATTGCGACCGGGACTCGAACCTAGGACCACACGCTTGGAAGCCCAACGCTCTAGCCGTCGGGCTATCGGAGCTCTGTTGGTCGGAGTCTTAAATATAATAAAAACTAAAAATGCGCCTTAGTTATTATTGATTTAAAACTTTGAAATCTACAGGTCGAATAGTTATAACTGACTCCGAATTTTCATTCCTACATAAATACTCAATATTCGCAAAAGAAAGGAAAAATGAAAAAAAAAATCAAATTTGAAAATAAAAATATGCATTGAAGATTTTCGTTCCGCCTAGGCTTTGATTCCTGGGCCACTCGCTTGGGAGCCCAACGCTCTAGCCAGCGGGCTATTGGAGCTCTGTTGGTCGGAGTCTTAAATATGATAAAAACTAAAAATGCACCTTGGTTATTATTGATTTAAAACTTTGAAATCTACAGGTCGAATAGTTATAACTAAATCCGAATTTTCATTCCTACATAAATACTCAAAATTCGCAAAAGAAAGGAATTTGAAAAAATAAAAAATTTCAACTTTGAAAATAAAAATTTAGGTTGCAGATTTTCATTGCGACTGGGACTCGAACCTAGATTTTCGATCCGCCTTGGATTTGAGCCCTGGGCCACTCGCTTGAAAGCCCAACGCTCTAGAAATCGGGCTATCGGAGCTCTGTCGGTCGGAGTCTTAAATATAATAAAAACTAAAAATGCACCTTAGTTATTATTGATTTAAAACTTTGAAATCTACAAGTCGAATAGTTGAATTGACTTAGAATTTTCATTCGTAAATAAATAATCAGTATTCGCAAAAGAAAGGAGTTTGAAAAAAAAAGAATTTTCAAATTAGAAAATAAAAATTTAGATTGCAGACTTTCATAGCGACTGGGGCTCGAACCTAGATTTTCGTTCCGCCTTGGATTTGAAGCCTGAGCCATTCGCTTGGAAGCACAACGCTCTAGCCATCGGGCTATCGGAGCTCTGTCGGTCGGAGTCTTAAATATAATAAAAACTAAAAATGTACATTGGTTATTATTGATTTAAAATTTTGAAATCTACAGGTCGAATAGTTATAACTGACTCCGAATTTTCATTCCTACATAAATACTCAAAATTCGCAAAAGAAAGAAACTTGAAAAAAAATTTTTTTTTTAACTTTGAAAATAAAAATTAAGATTACAGATTTTCATTGCGACTGGGACTCAAACCTATGGCCACTCGCTTGGAAGCCCAACGCTCTAGCCATCGGGCTATCGGAGCTCTGTCGGTCGGTGTCCTAAATATAATAAAACTAAAAATTCACCTTAGTTATTATTGATGTAAAACTTTGAAATCTACAGGTCGAATAGTTGAATTGACTCAGAATTTGCATTCATAAATAAATAATCAGTATTCGCAAAAGAAAGGAATTTGAAAAAAAAAATTTCAAATTAGAAATTAAAAAGTTAGATGTCACATTTTCGTTCAACCTGGGACTTGAACCTTGGACCACTCGCTTGGAAGCTCGACATTCTAGCAATCGGGCTATCGTAGCTTTGTTTGTCGGTGTCTTAAATACAATAAAGACTAAAAATGCACCTTAGTTATTATTGATTTAAAACTTTGAAATCTACAGGTCGAATAGTTGAATCCACTCAGAATTTTCATTCGTAAATAAATAATCAGTATTCGCAAAAGAAAGGAATTTGAAGAAAAAAAAGAATTTTCAAATCAGAAAATGAAATTTTAGATTGCAGATTTTCATTGCGACTGGGACTCGAACCTATGGCCTCACGCTTGGAAGCCCAACGCTCTAGCCATCGGGCTATCGGAGCTCTGTTGGTCGGAGTCTTAATTATGATAAAAACTAAAAATGCACCTTGGTTATTATTGATTTAAAATTTTGAAATATACAGGTCGAATAGTTATAACTGACTCCGAATTTTCATTCCTACATAAATACTCAAAATTCGCAAAAGAAAGAAATTTTAAAAAAAAAATTAACTTTGAAAATAAATATTTAGATCGCAGATTTTCATTGCGACTGGGACTCGAACCTAGGGCCACTCGCTTCGAAGCCCCACGCTCCAGCCATCGGGCTATATGAGCTTTGTCGGTCGGAGTATTAAATATAATAAAAACTAAAAATGCGCCTTAGTTATTATTGATTTAAAACTTTGAAATCTACAGGTCGAATAGTTATAACTGACTCCGAATTTTCATTCCTACATAAATACTCAATATTCGCAAAGATAGGAAAAAGGAAAAAAAATCAAATTTGAAAATAAAAATATGCATTGAAGATTTTCGTTCCGCCTTGGCTTTGATTCCTGGGACACTCGTTTGGGAGCCCAACGCTCTAGCCAGCGGGCTATCGGAGCTCTGTTGGTCGGAGTCTTAAATATGATAAAAACTAAAAATGCACCTTGGTTATTATTGATTTAAAATTTTGAAATCTACAGGTCGAATAGTTATAACTGACTCCGAATTTTTATTCCTACATGAATAATCAAAATTCGCAAAAGAAAGAAATTTGAAAAGAAAAGGATTTTCAAATTAGAAAATAAAAATTTAGACTGCAGTTTTTCTTTGCGACCGGGACTCGAACCTATGGCCACAAGCTTGGAAGCCCAAAGCTCTAGCAATCGGGCTATCGGAGCTCTGCTGGTCGGAGTCTTAAGTATGATAAAAACTAAAAATGCACCTTGGTTATTATTGATTTAAAGTTTTGAAATATACAGGTCGAATAGTTATAACTGACTCTGAATTTTCATCCCTACATAAATACTCAATATTCGCAAAAAAAAGGAAAAATGAAAAAAAAAAATCAAATCTGAAAATAAAAATATGCATTGAAGATTTTCGTTCCGCCTTGTATTTGACCCTGGGCCACTCGCTTGGAAGCCCAACGCTCTAGCCATCGGGCTATCGGAGCTCTGTCGGTCGGAGTCTTAAATATGATAAAAACTAAAAATGCACCTTGGTTATTATTGATTTAAAATTTTGAAATCTACAGGTCGAATAGTTAAATTGACTCCGAATTTTCATCCCTAAATAAATAATCAATATTCGCAAAAGAGGGGAATTTGAAAAAAAAAGTAATTTTCAAATTAGAAAATAAAAATGTAGATTGCAGATTTTCATTGCGACCGGGACTCGAACCTAGGACCACACGCTTGGAAGCCCAACGCTCTAGCCGTCGGGCTATCGGAGCTCTGTTGGTCGGAGTCTTAAATATAATAAAAACTAAAAATGCGCCTTAGTTATTATTGATTTAAAACTTTGAAATCTACAGGTCGAATAGTTATAACTGACTCCGAATTTTCATTCCTACATAAATACTCAATATTCGCAAAAGAAAGGAAAAATGAAAAAAAAAATCAAATTTGAAAATAAAAATAAGCATTGAAGATTTTCGTTCCGCCTAGGCTTTGATTCCTGGGCCACTCGCTTGGGAGCCCAACGCTCTAGCCAGCGGGCTATTGGAGCTCTGTTGGTCGGAGTCTTAAATATGATAAAAACTAAAAATGCACCTTGGTTATTATTGATTTAAAACTTTGAAATCTACAGGTCGAATAGTTATAACTAAATCCGAATTTTCATTCCTACATAAATACTCAAAATTCGCAAAAGAAAGGAATTTGAAAAAATAAAAAATTTCAACTTTGAAAATAAAAATTTAGGTTGCAGATTTTCATTGCGACTGGGACTCGAACCTAGATTTTCGATCCGCCTTGGATTTGAGCCCTGGGCCACTCGCTTGAAAGCCCAACGCTCTAGAAATCGGGCTATCGGAGCTCTGTCGGTCGGAGTCTTAAATATAATAAAAACTAAAAATGCACCTTAGTTATTATTGATTTAAAACTTTGAAATCTACAAGTCGAATAGTTGAATTGACTTAGAATTTTCATTCGTAAATAAATAATCAGTATTCGCAAAAGAAAGGAGTTTGAAAAAAAAAGAATTTTCAAATTAGAAAATAAAAATTTAGATTGCAGACTTTCATAGCGACTGGGGCTCGAACCTAGATTTTCGTTCCGCCTTGGATTTGAAGCCTGAGCCATTCGCTTGGAAGCACAACGCTCTAGCCATCGGGCTATCGGAGCTCTGTCGGTCGGAGTCTTAAATATAATAAAAACTAAAAATGTACATTGGTTATTATTGATTTAAAATTTTGAAATCTACAGGTCGAATAGTTATAACTGACTCCGAATTTTCATTCCTACATAAATACTCAAAATTCGCAAAAGAAAGAAACATGAAAAAAAAATTTTTTTTTAACTTTGAAAATAAAAATTTAGATTACAGATTTTCATTGCGACTGGGACTCAAACCTATGGCCACTCGCTTGGAAGCCCAACGCTCTAGCCATCGGGCTATCGGAGCTCTGTCGGTCGGTGTCCTAAATATAATAAAACTAAAAATTCACCTTAGTTATTATTGATGTAAAACTTTGAAATCTACAGGTCGAATAGTTGAATTGACTCAGAATTTGCATTCATAAATAAATAATCAGTATTCGCAAAAGAAAGGAATTTGAAAAAAAAAAAATTTCAAATTAGAAATTAAAAAGTTAGATGTCACATTTTCGTTCAACCTGGGACTTGAACCTTGGACCACTCGCTTGGAAGCTCGACATTCTAGCAATCGGGCTATCGTAGCTTTGTTTGTCGGTGTCTTAAATACAATAAAGACTAAAAATGCACCTTAGTTATTATTGATTTAAAACTTTGAAATCTACAGGTCGAATAGTTGAATCTACTCAGAATTTTCATTCGTAAATAAATAATCAGTATTCTCAAAAGAAAGGAATTTGAAGAAAAAAAAGAATTTTCAAATCAGAAAATAAAATTTTAGATTGCAGATTTTCATTGCGACGGGGACTCGAACCTATGGCCTCACGCTTGGAAGCCCAACGCTCTAGCCATCGGGCTATCGGAGCTCTGTTGGTCGGAGTCTTAATTATGATAAAAACTAAAAATGCACCTTGGTTATTATTGATTTAAAATTTTGAAATATACAGGTCGAATAGTTATAACTGACTCCGAATTTTCATTCCTACATAAATACTCAAAATTCGCAAAAGAAAGAAATTTAAAAAAAAAAATTAACTTTGAAAATAAATATTTAGATCGCAGATTTTCATTGCGACTGGGACTCGAACCTAGGGCCACTCGCTTCGAAGCCCCACGCTCCAGCCATCGGGCTATATGAGCTTTGTCGGTCGGAGTATTAAATATAATAAAAACTAAAAATGCGCCTTAGTTATTATTGATTTAAAACTTTGAAATCTACAGGTCGAATAGTTATAACTGACTCCGAATTTTCATTCCTACATAAATACTCAATATTCGCAAAGATAGGAAAAAGGAAAAAAAATCAAATTTGAAAATAAAAATATGCATTGAAGATTTTCGTTCCGCCTTGGCTTTGATTCCTGGGACACTCGTTTGGGAGCCCAACGCTCTAGCCAGCGGGCTATCGGAGCTCTGTTGGTCGGAGTCTTAAATATGATAAAAACTAAAAATGCACCTCGGTTATTATTGATTTAAAATTTTGAAATCTACAGGTCGAATAGTTATAACTGACTCCGAATTTTCATTCCTACATGAATAATCAAAATTCGCAAAAGAAAGAAATTTGAAAAAAAAAAAGGATTTTCAAATTAGAAAATAAAAATTTAGATTGCAGTTTTTCTTTGCGACCGGGACTCGAACCTATGGCCACAAGCTTGGAAGCCCAAAGCTCTAGCAATCGGGCTATCGGAGCTCTGTTGGTCGGAGTCTTAAGTATGATAAAAACTAAAAATGCACCTTGGTTATTATTGATTTAAAATTTTGAAATATACAGGTCGAATAGTTATAACTGACTCCGAATTTTCATTCCTACATAAATACTCAAAATTCGCAAAAGAAAGGAATTTGAAAAAAAAAAAAATTTCAACTTTGAAAATAAAAATTCTGATCGCAGATTTTCATTGCGACTGGGACTCGAACCTATATCCACACGCTTGGAAGCCCAACGCTCTAGCCATCGGGCTATATGAGCTTTGTCGGTCGGAGTCTTAAATATAATAAAAACTAAAAATGCACCTTGGTTATTATTGATTTAAAATTTTGAAATCTACAGGTCGAATAGTTATAACTGACTCCGAATATTCATTCCTACAGAAATACTCAAAATTCGCAAAAGAAAGAAATTAAAAAAAAAAATCAACTTTGAAAATAAATATTTAGATCGCAGATTTTCATTGCGACTGGGACTCGAACCTAGGGCCACTCGCTTCGAAGCCCCACGCTCTAGCCATCGGGCTATATGAGCTTTGTCGGTCGGAGTATTAAATATAATAAAAACTAAAAGTGTACCTTGGTTATTATTGATTTAAAATTTTTAAATCTACAGGTCAAATAGTTATAACTGACTCCGAATTTTCATTCCTACATAAATACTCAAAATTCGCAAAAGAAAGAAATTTGAAAAAAAAAAAAAATTTTTTTTTCAACTTTGAAAATAAAAATTTAGATTGCAGATTTTCTTTGCGACTGGGACTCGAACCTATCGCCACTCGCTTGGAAGCCCAAAGCTCTAGCCATCGGGCTATTGGAGCTCTGTCGATCGGAGTCTTAAATATTATAAAAACTAAAAATGCGCCTTAGTTATTATTGATTTAAAACTTTGAAATCTACAGGTCGAATAGTTATAACTGACTCCGAATTTTCATTCCTACATAAATACTCAATATTCGCAAAGATAGGAAAAAGGAAAAAAAAAATCAAATTTGAAAATAAAAATATGCATTGAAGATTTTCGTTCCGCCTTGGCTTTGATTCCTGGGCCACTTGTTTGGGAGCCCAACGCTCTAGCCAGCGGGCTATCGGAGCTCTGTTGGTCGGAGTCTTAAATATGATAAAAACTAAAAATGCACCTTGGTTATTATTGATTTAAAATTTTGAAATCTACAGGTCGAATAGTTATAACTGACTCCGAATTTTCATTCCTACATTAATAATCAAAATTCGCAAAAGAAAGAAATTTGAAAAAAAAAGGATTTTCAAATTAGAAAATAAAAATTTAGATTGCAGTTTTTCTTTGCGACCGGGACTCGAACCTATGGCCACAAGCTTGGAAGCCCAAAGCTCTAGCAATCGGGCTATCGGAGCTCTGTTGGTCGGAGTCTTAAGTATGATAAAAACTAAAAATGCACCTTGGTTATTATTGATTAAAAATTTTGAAATCTACAGGTCGAATAGTTATAACTGACTCCGAATTTTTATTCCTACATAAATACTCAAAATTCGCAAAAGAAAGAAATTTGAAAAAAAAAAATTTTTTTTTCAACTTTGAAAATAAAAATTTAGATTGCAGATTTTCATTGCGACTGGGACTCGAACCTACAGGCCACTCGCTTGGAAGCCCAACGCTCTAGCCATCGAGTTATCGGAGCTCTGTCGGTCGGAGTCTTAAATATGATAAAAACTAAAAATGCACCTTGGTTATTATTGATTTAAAATTTTGATATCTACAAGTCGAATAGTTGAATTGACTTAGAATTTTCACTCGTAAATAAATAATCAGTATTCGCAAAAGAAAGGAATTTGAAAAAAAAAAGAATTTTCAAATTAGAAAATAAAAAGTTATACGTCAGATTTTCATTGCGACTGGGACTCGAAATTAGGGCCACTCGCTTGGAAGCCCGACGTTCTAGGAATCGGGCTATCGTAGCTCCGTTTGTTGGAGTCTTAAATACAATAAAAACTAAAAATGCACCTTTATTACAATAAGTTATAGTTATAAAAACTAAATTAAGTTAAGTAATAGTTATAAGTAATAGTTAAGTTAAGTAAGTTAAGTAATAGTTAAGTTAAATAATAGTTATAAAAACTAAAAGTGTACCTTGGTTATTATTGATTTAAAATTTTGAAATCTACAGGTCAAATAGTTATAACTGACTCCGAATTTTCATTCCTACATAAATACTCAAAATTCGCAAAAGGAAGGAATTTGAAAAAAAATAAAAAATTTCAACTTTGAAAATAAAAATTTAGGTTGCAGATTTTCATTGCGACTGGGACTCGATCCTATGGCCACTCGCTTGGAAGCCCAACGCTCTAGCCATCGGGGTATCGGAGCTCTGTCGGTCGGAGTCTTAAATATAATAAAAACTAAAAATGCACCTTAGTTATTATTGATTTAAAACTTTGAAATCTACAAGTCGAATAGTTGAATTGACTTAGAATTTTCATTCGAAAATAAATAATCAGTATTCGCAAAAGAAAGGAGTTTGAAAAAAAAAAAGAATTTTCAAATTAGAAAATAAAAATTCTGATCGCAGATTTTCATTGCGACTGGGACTCGAACCTATATCCACACGCTTGGAAGCCCAACGCTCTAGCTATCGGGCTATATGAGCTTTGTCGGTCGGAGTCTTAAATATAATAAAAACTAAAAATGCACCTTGGTTATTATTGATTTAAAATTTTGAAATCTACAGGTCGAATAGTTGAATTGACTCAGAATTTTCATTGGTAAATAAATAATCAGTATTCACAAAAGAAATGACTTTGAAAAAAAAAAGAATTTTTAAACTAGGAAATTAAAATTGCAGATTTTTATTGCGACTGGGACTCGAACCTAGGGCCACTCACTTGGAAGCCCGACGTTCGAGCAATCGGGCTATCGTAGCTCCGTTTGTTGGAGTCTTAAATACAATAAAAACTAAAAATGCACCTTTATTATTATTGATTTAAAATTTTTAAATATACAGGTCGAATAGTTATAACTGACTCCAAATTTTAATCCCTACATAAATACTCAATATTCGGAAAAGAAAGGAAAAAAAAAAATCAAATTTGAAAATAAAAATATGCATTGAAAATTTTCGTTCCGCCTTGGATTTGATTCCTGGGCCACTCAATTGGAAACCTAACGCTCTAGCCATCGGGCTATTGTAGTTCTGTTGGTCGGAGTCTTAAATATAATAAAAACTAAAAATGCAACTTAGTTATTATTGATTTAAAACTTTGAAATCTGCAGGTGGAATAGTTAAATTGACTCAGAATTTTCATTCCGAAATAAATAATCAATATTCTTAAAAGAAAACCTGCATCCTAAACCCAAAAACCCTCAGCCATAAAATGTTATGATATCTAGTTTGCCCGCAAGTAT
>NW_026558074.1:0-42439 GCF_026930045.1 Uloborus diversus | reverse complement strand
TGTTAGGCCCAAGTTGAAGAAGACTTGAAAGTCATATCTTCTCCGACATTAACATATTCACGAACAGAAAACTCCTCATGCATTTGAATACTATTTATTCTTCGTAATTTCCTTTTAAATTTCAGTGAAACGTCTTCAAAATAATTTTTATTCGCCCATTTCTAAATTACTTGAAGTAAAACCCTTCGCAATTGATATTGCAATCACTAGAACTTAGGAGGAAAATTAACTCAAGAAAAACCGTAGTTATAGCTGAAACTAACTTGTATTCTTTTTTACCATCAATTTAGGCATCCGTTTTTACAATTTAAGCAGTTCTTTTCTGTTTTGTGTAATTTTTTTGGTCACTTTTTATTTTAACATTTTTGTTAATTGTTAAATGTTTTTTATTCGTTTTTTTTATTGGGTTCTCAAAATTTTCATCTAGTAGCTTGATCTTTTGGTATTTGTACAGGTAAATTAGGCATAATTATTAATCGCTATTTCTCTACCATAGCCTGATAGAATCACTTGCTATATAGTAAGTATTTCCAGTGGCGCATACAGGAATTTTTCAGGGGGGGGGGGGTCCAGGATCGGAGGTCTACCATTCTCATATCATACTTCAACACACATCCAAACATATTCTTTTAATTTTATCCATTGTTGGCAACATAAAGCATTAAAAAAAATAAATTTTGAATAATTATTTAGCATTAGTTAATTAAAATACCAGAAAGTATAAAAATGAATGTATTTACTTTTCTCATTATTAAAAATAAAAACCATGAAGCAAATTCATCCTTATAGAACAAATTATGTTCACATACAGTCGGATTTTGCAGAGGAAGAAAGAGAATTTTTTTTTTTTATTTTTTCATTTATTAAATCTGAAATTATTGTTACCTTTGCTTGGAATTATTTTACGTACTACATACATAGGATTATAGTCAATTAAAAAAACTCAAGGGCAATGGGAGGGGTCCGGACCCCCTGAATTCTCCCCTTGTGTGCACCACTGAGTCTTTCCCATGGAAGATAGAACAGTAAAAGTAATTTTAAAACTTTCAAATTCTCTTGATTTGTAATTTTTCCAAATTAGAGCTTCATAATGTTGGATTTGATAATGTATTTAAAGAATAATGTCATTTTCAAAGAAGCAAAAACGAGAAATCATATTTAATAGTTGGACACGTGACACAAAACTAACTAAAGAAAAAAAAAAGAAAAACCTAAGCTGTTAATAAGTGCCAATGCAATTCCGACTTCATTTTGGTTACACAAAAAATGGAAAAAGAACATAAAATACAGAGTGTTGGGTAGACCGGGGCACGTTTACGCAGTGCCTTTTCGCAAAACGAGTTATAACTGGAGAGCCAACAGTCACAACAGATTGACGCTGCTCCCTAGCAAATATTCTCACAAGTTTTTAGCATCAGTCGAGCTTCGGTCTAACATGCGGAAAGAATAATCTGTTTTCTACCAAGTTGAGAAAATTTTGTGTTGAACGTTTTGGAGCTGATTGTGAATAAATAATACTTAGTTAAGAGCAAATAAATACATAAAAATTAGCAGAATTTTATCATTTTTGAGAATTGTATTTGTGTAAACACAAAAATAGTTAAAGTTTTGTTGCACGTTAAAAATAAATCCAAACTTGGTGACAGGACACGTTAACGCATTTTCATCGGCGCACATTTACGCACGTTCTTACTGTGTGTCTTACTACCCTGTCTTACTTCTAAACGGGCCTAGGATGCTTTTTGTTTTGCTCTGTTACTGTCTCAAACCTTTAGTATTATCAGGTCATTTAGTTTTGAAGTTAACCTTTTATTTCTAATTAAGTAACAGATTCGCATCTTAGATCTTACAATCATATAGTATTGTCCTAATGACTGTACAACTTCAACTTTATACACTATTCAGCCTATATTACATTTTTCTTTATATTAAAGATGGTAAGACATTACGTTCAAAACACTAACAGAACCACGTTAGATGTCATAACAATGAAAAGGCTAATCGATAATCCAAGTATTTCTTCCACTAGGCCTTCCACATCGTCACATATCGACTACACCAAATGAAACTATTTGAAACAGTAGGACCGAAGCTTAAGAACCAGGAAAGTAAAAAAAAAAGAGGATGCTCACAATTCTAACTGACACTCCGGTTAAAGAAGCCCGCAGACAAGAACAGTTAAAAGCTACAAAGAAAAATAACATAATGGGCAGAACAAAACAAAAAGGAGAAATTACTTTAAAATTTACAAGTTTCCTTGAAGCAGAAATAGAAGACATCAAAGAAAAAGGTATGAAACCAAAGCCTGCGATAGGGAAAAGGTTAGTTCACTCTGTGAGGAAATTAGTGAACGATTCTGATGACGAAGTAGAAAATTGTGCTTGCATCTATTGTTTGAAAGCACACAACGAATCGAAAAAAAGGACAAGACTGTTCAATGTCTTCGATGCCAGAACGAAGTCTCATGACAAGTACGCGAAAAGAAATACTTAATTTTTGTTAGTAAAATCTAACAGTGATGAAGTTTCTGTTTTGAATTAGCAGTAAGCCTTGTGATTTTAGTTTAGCCTATAAAATGTTCTTTAATTATTTATTTATTTTCTTATTTTTAAGGTGTTTTAAGAGAAATAAAACATCTAAATTAGGTTAAGTATCTATTTCACTTACTCCTTGGTATCATTTTTAATATGCGTAAACGTGCCCCTCTCGATGCGTAAACTTGCCCCGTGTTCGGGGCAAGTTTACGCAAGTTACGCAAGTCTACGCTCCTGTTTTCACGGAAAACGGAAAATGTAGTGATAAAATCGAACTCTGTTTACACGAAAAATTGTTTCCGTATTGCCTACATATCAGAACGTCAAAAATACAGAAAGAAGTTATTGATAACGAAAAGTTTTTCTTCGAGATGTACTATGTAATACACAAACGATGAGCTTTTTAATTTTTTCAGCTGCATTTATTTTGTTAAATCAACTGCAACCAATCAGCTGTTTTTCTTGCACAAAAATTAACTTTACTTTTTCTTCAGATAGTTCATTTATGTGAAAATAAATAAATTATTTAACTAACATTTTTTATCAAGTTTTCTGCATTTTCTTGCGTTACAAATCCGGATGATTTTTAAAAATATGTATATGTTTTAGAACGCTTAAGTTTATTTCTTACGCAAGTATCTACACTTAAGGCTTTTATTGGAAATTATGTTGAAGTACTCTATCAACAAGTTGACGAAGTTCTTTTGTTTATGAAAAATTCCTCCACTTGCTCATCTGCTGTTCATGGGGGAAGTTTCTTTGTTAAATAAATAAATTAATTAATTCAAAAAATAAAAAAATAATTAGCCAACCTGTTTATCAAGTTTTTTGCATTTTCTTGCGCTACAAATGAGGATGATTTAGAAAAATATATATGTGTTTTAGAAAACATGAATTAATTTCTTAAGCAAGTATACACATTTAAGTCTTTTATTGGAAATTATGTTGAAAAACTCTATCAACAAGTTGACGAAGTTCTTTTGTTTATGAAAAATTCCTCCACTTGCTCATCTACTGTTCATGGCGGGAAGTCTCTTTGTTAAAAAAACTTTTTAGGTGCTTAGTGCTCATTTTCACTTCTTGCGGATTTGTAATGAATTGCGTCTTTGTCTTCAGCCATCCTTTCAATCTTGACGGAATCGCTATAATCGCTAGTTCCCCGTGGTGTATCAAAAAGTAACCCTCAGAGAAGCTATTCAGTGGCGTCTCTTTGATTTTGAAACTATGAAGAGTAATTATCAGCTAATGAAGAGATAACAGCATGTAAAGAAGAGCGACATTTATTTTAAGCATCATGAAAATCATTTTTAAATACTTGTCCATTGTTCCGTCGGACTATTCACCGCAAACTTCAACAAGATGAAAATACATTACAGATCATTTGCCAACTTTTCATTAGTAGAGTTTTAACAAATTAAAGAGATAGTAAAGTACAGGAACGTAGGTTAAGACTGCATTTAGATTTTCAATGTGACTTTTTGTTCATGCACTAACAGCTGTTAGAAATAGAGAAAAGCATCGCTCTCTCTTACTCGTATATATATATATATATATACAGGGTGTTCTGCCTTAACCTGCAAGAACTTTATTTTCGAAACCGTTAGTCCTAGATATATATTTCCAATTGAAAAAAATGTTCAAAATCAGAAACAGAGTTAAGATATTCAAAGTTTGAAGTGAAAATAAAAATAAGTCAAAAAATTCAAAATTTAATTTTTTATACGGGCCCCAGATCCCTTAACTAATATTTAGGGAAATAATCTCCATTGAAAAATAATTCCAACACAAAAAGTTTTAAATTAGTACGACCAATATTCACCGACATATGAAACGCAGCGTTTTGTGACTTACACCACTTTTCACTCGCCGTGAACAACACCTTTTGGGGGGAAAATATAGCGGTTAACAAGTGTTTAAAATTCTATGTGTGCATAGAGTGTGGTTTTTCAAATTGTTCGAGGTTTTGTACTGTGTTTTTGCGTATCACGGCATACCATTTTTGAATAGCAGTAAAAAATATAAATACTTTGTTTTTCTTACTTTGACGACCTGTCATTCTTCTGAAAGAGCGATGAGTTCCAATCTCATCTTCTGTATGGTCCCTAAAAACTTTGAGCTGGAATGTCTCCTTGAGTATTGGCCCCACAAATGTCAAGCTTTTTGTCTCAGTAATAGTTTTTAATGAAGATTATTTCTCTAAATATTAGTTAGGGGACCTAGGGTCCGTATAAAAAGTTAAATTTTGTATTTTTTGACATATTTTATTTTTACTTCAAACTTTCAATACCTTAACTCTACACCTAATTTTGAACATTTTTGCAATTGGAAGTATACATCTAGGACTAACGGTTGCGAAAATAACGGTCTTGCAGGTTAAACCGGAACACCCTGTATATTAAATATAGTTTAGACATTGGTATGTTGCATGTTAAAATAAATATTTTCGGCGAAGTATGTTTAATTGCATTTTACGAGGTAGTCGTTTGACCGTTCCAGGGGTAATGAGAAAAATTGAGTTCCCATTTTTGTAAATCTGAGTGCTTTATATACTTTTATCAGTTCTTTAATTTAGGTTCGCGGAAGTGAAAGGCTTCCTATACTGCCATGCATAGAGCAAATGAGGTATCTATAGTGGAGTTCAAAACGAGA
Source organism: Uloborus diversus (assembly GCF_026930045.1). NCBI lineage: Eukaryota > Metazoa > Arthropoda > Arachnida > Araneae > Uloboridae > Uloborus > Uloborus diversus. The sequence goes on along the minus strand of NW_026558074.1, from coordinate 37,256 downwards.
AATTCATGATTAAAGTTTCCAAACTCGTTTCTTTGATTTGCGTTTTAATATATTGTTCAAACTCACTGTTGCCGTTTTGTAAATAGTTACTTTAGTATTTCCGAGTGCTTGTTTTTGAAAAAGTCATCTTTTAAAATTAATTAATGTAGGGTTGACCGACCAGTAGCTGAACACTAACCAGTGAATGAACAAAGTCGTAATTTTTTTAAAAAAAGCTTCCAAAATAGTTTTTTCTGAATAAATTGACTACAATAGCTTTTTTTATATTCTAATCTATCTGACACCTAATTGGTTACTTTGATCACGTATTTTTTTCCTGAAAAAAAAATATAAAATGTTTAAGATAGTGACTACAATAGCTTTATTTATATTCTAAGCTATCTGACACCTGATTGGTTACTTTGATCACGTATTTTTTTCCTGGAAAAAATATAAAATGTTTAAGATAGTGACTACAATAGCTTTATTTATATTCTAAGCTATCTGACACCTGATTGGTTACTTTGATCACGTATTTTTTTCCTGGAAAAAATATAAAATGTTTAAGATAGTGACTACAATAGCTTTATTTATATTCTAAGCTATCTGACACCTGATTGGTTACTTTGATCACGCATTTTTTTCCTGAAAAAAATATAAAATGTTTAAGATAGCGCATCACTCTTTTTCTCTGCCAAAATTATAAGGCTGGTTTCGTGCATGCAACTATTTTGAAAAATATTTATTGCATTTATAAAGTTTAATTTTAATTCTGCGAAAGAAAAAATATGTATAAATATTTAGACTATCGATTTAAGTTGTTTCAGTTAATGCAGAATGCGTAGTTTCTTAGGTAAAGGAGTGTTCAGTCACTGGGCACGAAAAATTACGAGAAACCAGTGAATGAACCCATTGACAAAATTTATTTTTACTTAAAAACAAATTTGAAGTTTCTTTGAGATATTTTTATTTTTGTACTTTTTTTTTGTAATTCAGATGGTTTTATTTGTTTATTTTCTTATATAATTCATTTTATTTTTTTTTCTTTATTTTTTTTTCATTGCAAAAAATACTTTTTCGCATAATACTGTTTTTTTTTTTCGTTTTATTTTATTATTTTACATCAAAATTTATTACATTACATGACATATTTATTTATTTATCTAGCTATCTATGCATCTATTTAGCTACCTATCTATTTCTAGCTCTCTATCTATCTAACTACCTTACACATATAAATCATGAGATACATTTTAAGAACATTTTAAATATAAATTCAAAGACATTGAAAGAAAAATGAAAGAATAAATACTAAAGTGTAATGCCAGCGCAAAGCTGCTAGAAACAAAAACAGTACAAACATATTCATGAATAAACAATCAAAATAAATTGGAAAATGCAAAAAGCAAAAACACAAAAACAACACCAAAATGAAAAAAGGTGAACCAGGGGACAGACACATATACAAATGGACTCTAACTTCTATCCTAATTACAGTAGAATAAAATTTAAAAAACATTGTGAATTTAAATAATTTAGCTTTATATTAGTTTAAAACATGGCTTTTCTCATGATAGGTTTAAGTTTCAAGGTTATTCACCGTGGTTTTTGACCTTGAATATCTCAAAACACGCCCTCTTCCAGTTTTTCCAAAATAATGTACTTTATAGCGCCTAACACTGTTCTTCTACTGCACCAAAACTTAGGCTGGGATCTCAATGGCAATCGCCTGCAAAAAAAGGAATGTTTACATATTTTTGTTATATTTGCATGTCACAACTTTCCGTTTATTTCGCACTTTTTAATTTTTTAACAACCCTGTATTTCGTAAAATTTTTGAAGCAGAATTCTGAAAATTGGTAGGATTACTTATGTCATATGTGTCCTTCACACGAAATTTCATTAAAATCGAAAATGCTAGGAGGTCAAGAAGGTGACTGACCTGACATATGAAATTCCACGGCGTAAAACATGTGAAAACAATTCTTGATTTTTTTTCAGTACCTTTCCATTGCGATCCCAGTCTAAGTTTTGCTGCAGTGGAAGAATTGTGTTAGAGCTATAAAATATTTTTTTTTTGAAGAAATTCTTAGGGGGGAATGTTTTGAATTATTCAAGGTCAAAAGCCACAGTAAATGACCTTGAAACTTAATCCAATCCTAGGAAAGTCATGTTTTATTTCAATAGAAAGCTCTGTTCTTTAGCTTTACAATGGTTTTTGAATTTTTATTCTGCTATAACTAGGAGAGAAGTTACAGTCATTTGAATGTCACAATTTTTGTTTTTTAAATTCTTTTGTTACTAAATAGTTGGCCAATAATTTAGTGGTACATTATATTCACAAGGGAAAAAAAGACAATATTTTCGTTTACTATAAATTGAAGCTTTGAATAATTCTAAAATTCATCATTATATTCTGTATGAAGCTTCAACGTACTTAATAATAAGAACAAACTTTACCTAATAAAACATTCTTTGTATTTTTTAGTCTTATAAGTTTGTTTCTTGTCAATCCCATGACTAGAACATGCTACGAAACTTTAAAATTTGACAGTGAGCAGAGTTATATGATTCGAATTTTTTTTTTTCTAATTGACAGTTACTGTACACCTTAAACTGACACAGTATAGGTAACAAGTTACAACCCCTTAAATGTAATTGGTATATACTTATGTGCTTCTTTATTTAAGAGTTTTTCGTTGAAATATGATGCTCGTCCTGTGTTTTTCAATTTTGTTCACATGTGCCCCAAGCTTGTTTATATGTGCCACAAGCTTGTTCACATGTGCCTCAAGCTTGTTCAAATGTGCTTCAAGCTTGTTCACATGTGCCCCAAGCTGTTTCACATGTACCACCTATAGGGGCATAAGTGAACAATTGAATACATTTAAAAATTTCATAAAGTAGAGAAATACTTTATTAAAAAATCTTAAAAAAATCTAGGGCACCAAGAAGAGACTATTCAATCATGGGAACACTTTTGCTGTGAGAAATTTATAATATTTTCGGAGATATTAAGAAATAAAAAAAAATGTTCTCATGCGCCACCCTTTCCCATACATATTTTTCTTCCTTCTTTTATGCTCATCGCTGAAACTGAACTTCTTTTTGATTATGCTTAAAATTTGAACACTTAGTTTTGAGTCAGCACAGGCCCATTATTGAAACAGTTTTTCCGAAAAAGTTAAAAAATCCACTAAAAGTAATGCAATATTGAAAAATGATTTTTCGATACACCAAACTGATCAGTGGTGAAATTATCTTTAGGCATTTTAAGAAAGGACGCTTTTCCCTTTGTATTAAATGATTTCATTGACCAACCAAGATCCAGTTTTTAATAATCCTTTAGAAGCTTCTGACCACCACATTAACTGTCTCATTAACAATTAAAAACTGTCGAAACTAAGTGTCTGATAGAAGCGACCACGTTCCTTAGTTTTAATCATCAACTTATAACTTGCAATCACCATTTCCACTTCACCAAACATGATAATTGTGTTGATTGGTACGTTGCTAAGTGGGCAACCTAGCTAAACACTTAATTTACTCAGCAGTTCAGAGAACCACAAAAACGGAGAAATAAAAAAAAATACGGATTAAAATAGGAAAAAAAAAAACCATTTATTATCAATAGCAAAATTCTACAAGCAAAATATAAATAGCTCTAATAAACAATGAATAAAATGTAGTTTTATAATATTGTTTATTAGCTGCAGATATCGTGGTATACAGTGTACATATAATTAAATCGATGCTTCCGATTCTCATATATACGATTCATTTTGTTTCCTCGAAATTCCTTGTGAGTTTGCACTATTCTATCTTGAAATGCCTTTGGTCTTGCGTTTCATTTTCTCTCTCTCACATTGTATTCTCAAATATTCTCGTCATTTTTCATGCTAAGTGGACTAACAGTTGGAAAGCGAATCAAAGTTTTGAATAAATTCATTTATTATAGGGTCATTCCATGCGAAATGAGCAAATCAGCTGTGGCTGACATGTCACAGATTTCAATGAAAATTTTTATTTAGGTAAACCATACATATCTATAAGAGAATGCAAAGTATGGAAGTTTAAAAACTGTTTGTTGCTTTGTTATTGAAATTAGAAGTTGATGCTGACGCTAAGCCTAAATTTTCAGAGTCCATTGCTACCAGTTTGTGACTCAATAACTCCATAAGTTATAAACGTGCACTTAAAAAATAAATATTTCCGCATTCTATAAACAATTCTCTATTGAGAAAGAGCAAAGTAAAATTTATTCCGATCTTTTTTTGAATCTGAGATGTTAACAAAGATTTAAATTTTGCCAATTTACTTCAGATTTTAAATCACTCTTCTAGCTCTTTTAATGAAAAAATAACAGTAAAAATAATTCAGATTGAAAAACTATCTATGACAAACTATCTGCTCTAATTTAGTAACTGTTTTTTGAATTTTTTGATGACGAAATTGTACTTTAAAAAATCGAAAATTTCCAAAATTTTAATTTTTTCTCTGTTTCAGATGTTTTTTTTGAAGATGAGGGAATGCTCTAAATTTACTCATTTTTTTTACGTATCATATTGAAGTGTCTTTTAGATGCTACTAAATTTTAATCATTGGCATCAGCGTATTTTTGTTACTAGAGTAACTTGAACTAAGCTAAAATTTCATTAGTTACTTCTTTTTATTTTGTAAATTTAGCAAAACTAACCATTTCTTTCGTGTTTCATTTTCTCAAAAGCATGTTTATGAAGTACAGTCTGAAATGTACATTTTTTTAATTGAAATAAATGTTAGTTTTACTTGCTTTTGCATCATTTAGTCGTTTATCCAATTCTTTGAATTCTCGTAATTTCACATAAGGGTCAATCCATACAGGTTCCATACAGTATAAACTACTCATTCATGTTCAAATATTTCTAAGTTATCAAATTAAAATAATTATTTTGAAAATTTAAGTATGTTTTATCAGTATAATGTATTACATAAGGCACAATATACGTAATTTAAAAAGGTGCCATGACGTTTTCACACTTTTTATTTCTGTTTTAGTGTGTGAATTGACTAGCAAAATTGCTTAATTTCAAAGACCTGTATCTTTTTTACAAACCAAATACAAAAAACAATACGTATAACATGTATAGTACTTGAACGGAATATTTAATTGGCCAGGAAATTTTATTTTTAATTCTATCCCTTTTTGGTTTATAGGGGTCTAAAAATGTCATTTTCGTCATTTTTCCGATTTTTGAGGGGCTATAATCTATAAAGGGTACACAAACACACAGAAACAGTTACATATTTTTTTTAGCATGGTTCCAGTGATTAGTTTCTGTTTTATTTCATTTTGTGTTTCCGTCCCCTACGTGAGTTATCCCCCTTAGAAATGAGTAAAATTTTTACATTTGATCTTGAACTTTAACCTGTTGCCATTATTAAAATTATTAACTTACAGCTACGTAACTCAGCATATAAGACTATCAACTTATGCACTTTAACATCAAAGCGTTAAATTAACTGTCATAAATGTAATTCAAATAGATTTCGGCCAAAATGCAAAGGTCTCATTTTTGACTACGAAAATCACTTTTGATGACCTCTAAAAAATCAAAGGTTCAGTTGAGAGAAAAAAAAAGTGGTTTTAAACATCTTTCATATGCAGCTTTTAGGAATATGAATTTCGAAAAAAAAATTAAAAATGGTCGAACGCACCCATCCGTCGAAATTGTATGGATTGACACATAAAAAAAAAAAAAAGCTATTTTTCTGAATTTTAATTTTACGTTTGGAAATCAAAAACCAATTTCGAGTTTCTTCAAGCAAATAGTAGAAACACAGCTCTATATTCTTGTAAAATTTTAAAGTTGTCTGAATTTTCCCTCATTTGAATTTTTGTGTGTATGTAAAGGGGAAAATCATCATTTTACAAAATGTCACCAAGTTTAAAACTGATTTTGAAGACAAAGGAATTAAAATATAACTTCAAAAGTAAGGTATTTCTTTTATGATACTTAACACATTATTGGGTATTAATTTCATCAAAGCGAATGCATTCCTTAAAGATTGAGATTAAAAAATAAAATGCTTAATTATGAGAAAATTGAAATATTTTCAGTTTCTGAAACTCGGGTAAAAGTTAACTATAATAACTTTGAAAATTTTACTGATATCAGATTAATTACCCTACTCCATAGATTGCAACAACATATAACTTTTATGTTTTCATTAAATAGTTAATAAGATACAAGCCTTCAAAAGTGCAACATTTAGCATTTATGAGAATGCGGTTCAATTTGACCAATTTTCAATCGCATGTAACTATTAAAATAAAAAAATTCAGGCAAAAATATTTTAGATATTTTTATATAGGCATAAAAGGAACCTGTATACCAAATTTCATAAAAATCTGTTACCATGCGGCCGCCACTTTTTTGCGAATTTTGCTCATTTCGTATGGAATGACCCTATAGTTAATTTGATGAATCTCAAATGCTAAATGGAACAATAATAACCCAAGGAATTAAGCACTTGAATAAATATAACACTATTGAATGAGTCTCACAATTTTTTGACAGACTACTGTGCCGTAAACGATAAACATCAAGAGAAGGAACGATCTCAAAAAGTTAATCATAGTTTTGAATAAATTCATTTATTACTGCTAATTCGATGCGCCTTGAAGGCTCGAACTTTGTCGAGGTAAAACCTGATAAAACGCGATAAAAATACGATCTTTTTCATTCTTTCTTAAAGTTCATAAAACTAAAGACTAAAATACTGTTTCAGTGATGTCAGAACATGCTTAATGGAACAATAATAATTCCTCGAATAATTACACACTTGAATACATGTAACACTAATGAATATGACTCACGGTATTTTGAAGACTTTATGACTACCGTGCCGCAAATGATGAGCATCAAGACTTATAATTAATTACTTCTAGCCAACGGGAAAAAAGAAGCAGGAGAAGAAAGGCTCTCAGTTCTCAAAGACAGGGGAAAAGAAATTAGTCTAAATTACACCACACCTGTCATAACGCCAACGCATAACTTCGGCGATGTTTACTATCACTCCATTTCGTGCCTAGAGGCCTTCCAGAACTCTAATTGAGGGTGTAAGAATAACTGAAACCTCATTTTCATGAATGAGACGCTCTTTGCTTTTTATGAGACTTCGAGGTAGGTTTGATCTGCTCCAGTGGAAAGTTGGCAGCAAGAGAATCACGCTAGGATGCATACTGCCCGAATGAATTTGAGAACAGATCCGTCTTTCGCCAACGATCCGTTTTCCTCAGTTGTACGACTCCTTCATTCATCTCAGACACGATCATTTATTACTGCAGTCCTCATCTGTTGGAATATTACCCATGGTACCAAACATCCTTCCAAGAAGTATTTAAAGGAAAAGATAAATAAATATGGTACACGTTTTGGTTACAAAGCCTCAGCTCGACTTTATGTTTTGAAATCACGAAGAACTGTTTTTACACGTGGTTGTAAGTACTAAACGTGCTTGAGTTGCTTTTATATATTAAACTCAATTAAAAGATTCAAAAGTAAAAGATAATAATCAAAGCAATTTGGAATGTATTCAACAATACTCATCCAATCCTGATGTTATTATTTCAGAGAGTATGAGACATTCTAATGTTATTTGAATCAAAATGAATCATGGATCTCAACTTTAACCCTTTATTGAGTAAAAGTTTCATTATTTTATGTCTTTATTTGTTTTACATTGTGTGATTTCTTTGTCTCCAGCAAGCTTCCTCGAGGAATTCAGCTTGCCTTGTCATACAACAGTTGAACAAAGTAAGTTAAACCAAGCATTTTAACTAATACAGAATCAAGAGAAAACGAACGAGACTGAAAAGTTTTGGCAGCTTTCTGGTGTCACTGCCATATTTTAAATGCTTCTAAAATGATACAGTATCCCGAAAATTTCATAAAATTTCATAGTATCATGAAGAACATGTTACAATAAACACACGGCTCTGAGAAGTACCGTCAACAAATAAAGAGTTTTTAACAAAAACTCTCAAAAAATGTAACTCTTTTTCACTGCATTTACCCTGAAGAAAGTAAGATTTAAATTGGCGTACATTTTTGGGTCGTTTTCTAAAAATAACAAGTAGCTTCTTATACACTTAGAGTTTTTTTCACCATAATCAAACTATTACGGCAGAAAAGTAAGTCAATAGATTCATTCGCAGTAAGATCTTATTTCAATGTATTTTCTCTAAAACATTGTCATTTTAAAAAGCATGTGACTCAGAGATACAGTCCCCCCTCTCAAAAAAAAAAAAAAAACTCCCAAAAAAACTTTATTTGCATAGCTGTAGTTTAAAATAACTTTCAATAAAAAGTGCTTTTGAGAATAAAATTAAGAGAGACATGAATATATACAGGTCGTGAATAATTGAAGAACTTGGTGCAATAAAGTTAAAGCATTACTTTTTGTCGGTTTTGCGTTTTACATTGAAATGTATGAAGAAAAATAGTATACGGGTCATTCTTCAAAATGTGACAGCTTGTGACAGAAAAGTGTAACTTTTCTGTCACAAGCCTTTTACTGTAAAACTTTTAAGGAGCAATTCATTTAACAATGCTTTTTAATTTCATCAAAAATATATCTATTCAAACCTGACAACAATTTTTTAATAATATTTTTTATTTTAATTTATGTTTACAACATGTGAATTTTCACCTCCGTGGCATGTCACATCTGGTGTGACTGTTAATGTTGCTTAATAACTTGTTAAATTAAAAGTATATACTAATTTATTTATTAATCCTTTCACAAGTGTCTCTATTACTAATTGTTTAAGTACATTTAATTGTTTAATATTGTGCTTTAGTTCGTTTTAGTAGGATAAGTTATCATGCACACACTAAATTCTCATCTCCGTTACCTAAACACAAAACGCCATTTCTCATTAACACGTGGCAGTAATGACATCACATTTTATTTTCCATGATACAAAGGAGTCTCCTTATTTATTTTCAGCCATAGTTGAAGTTGTGAGATTTTTGTCGAAAAACAAGAAGATAGATTTTGTTTGAAAACTAAGTGTAGTTATTATGAACTCTTACCTTCGTGAACTTGAATTTCAGGGATGTAAATTAATGTAAAAAAGAAGTGAACATGTTTTCATATGTTTAACATGTGCAGATTGTAGCAACGAAGAAAAAAAAATCTTTCCCTGAAAAATGTATCCATTAGGCCTAAATTAAAAGAAAATTCCTCACCTCCATGAATCTCACCTCCGTGACAGATCTTATCACTTTCATTATTTCTGAGGTGAAAATAAATGATGGAGGAAAAATACATCAATATTAGGCATTCTAACAAAATTATAAATTGCCAGTATATTCGCAAATTTAATAAATAGTAGTTTTAACACACATTTGAACTAAAAGGAAAACTAAAAATTAAGCCGTACTTTAATTAAGAGAGCTTAATATTAGATTCCCACTAATCATTAAAATAGCTCGTTTTTTGCACAATTAACAAAATTACTACTTTGGTATTAAATTGGCCTCGACTTTTAAACATTAAAAGTTTTTTTTTTTATTTCCGTGAACACAGCATTTTTTTAGATTTTTATTTATGAAAATTTATGATAATATTCATTAAGAATAAAAAAAAAAAAAAAAACAAGAAAGCAATAGCTTTCAAAATTAAAAAACTTTTTAGGTTCAAAAGTCTCAAAGAATGACCCATACACTCTATAACAAAAAATCGACGCAACAAGATGGGACAGTCAGAATGAAAAGAAATTTTACATACGTTAGGGCAAACATTGATGTAAGGAAGTGATTAGTGAGAGTGAAGTGGGCCAGTGAGCCAGTCCGCCCTTGACAATGTCCAATGTTATTTCGTACAACAATTACTGTAAACGCTCCACTAATTCGATTAAACTCATAGGCTGTCCAATTTACCGTCTCAAGTGATCTCATCAGAAATGATCGATTTGTGACAAATCAGTTCATCGCACAGGCCAGAGAAGTTGCTGATATAGAAGAGGAAACTTACTGAGACCGTTGCTGAACATTCAAACTTTGAAACCCAAGTAGAGCTCCCAACTCATAATCAAATTCCAGTTCAATATCTTAAAACATTTAGGATTATATAGGTGCTTTAATGAGCCGAATTTCAATAATTCTTGTATAGGCGACGAATCGTGAGGGATCGTTCACAAATAAATCATTCATAGCCGGCATGTCTCGAATGTTGCTTTCCACACAAGTCCTTTGCCTAAGATGGTGAGTATGATAATTTTTCTCTTCATAAACATTATTCGTGCCGCCTAGCGAGGAAAAAAGTATCATGGAGTCAAATAAGGGATTTCGGTGGATAAGAAACAGGCAGTGATCTTCCAATACACTTGCTGGCCAATCGAGTATTCAATGCGTCCTGTTTACTTAGTGCTGATAAAACAAACTGAAACTGGTGTGCATAAGTTTAATGAACTACTGATATCTTCAGAACTAACCGACATGACCTAACTCTAACTCATGCCGTTAAGTCGATGTGAATTTTCAAAGCCCCGTAGCTCTTTTGTGGACAGCCCGTATAATTGTTTATCTACATGATGATGAAATTAAGTGACCTAAGAACTATTTTTTTCATATAGCTTTCAAATGTCCGATAGGGCAAACCAAGTGTGGAAGACGGCTTACCTTCAAGTAAAGAATGACTCAATAGAACCAGAGTATAAACATCAGCCATGACATGTCGTGTGTGCCAAAATTGCTATTGAATTCGAGAAGTTAAAAAGTGTAAAAATTTCAAAAAAAAAAAAAAAAGAAATAATAATAATAATAACCTCATTTATATTACGATATTCAACTTTCTAAATGAATTGATGATGTTTTTTGAAATTCAGCAAACACTCAGAACGAACAAGAGGCTCAAAAACACATTTGAAGCTGCCTTCATTATTGTCATAGACGGCAGGTGCACCAAAAAAAAAAAAAAAAGGGAGGGTCAGAGGAGACCCCTGAGGGGAAGGGGGCGGAGTTTAGGTGAGCGGTGTCCTTAAAGTTGAATTTTGTTTTGAAAATTGCGCTACATCATTGAATTTTAAAGTCATTATAGATTAAACGATCGTTTCAAAAATCGGGACAGATAGCCTCAGTCGGTCACTCTTTCCAACTTGACGTTCCATTTTAATTTTTATGAAAATAATAACGTCAGAAAAATATAAAACGCACACTTATTAAGGCAATTCTTATTTGTTTAAACAAGTGAACTCATCAATAGTAGCGTTTTTGATAGACCGTAATTTTGAACGTGGAAAAGTGGACGGGCAAGATCCCTTTGCTCTTGAAAGTGAGGGGCAATTGCTTCCTGTACCTCCCTGTACGAGCCGCCTATGATTATTGTTATAACATTGACACTAAAACAAGTCTTATTAGACGTTTTCTGTTTATTGTTGGTAACACCACACAAAATGTGGCCTCTCCTCCGCAATTGCACTAACTAAATTACATAATCAAACTAACGGAACAACGCAAAATAGAATTTTGTAATTGAAGATAACTCTTAAAAATATTTGTTTTCTAAGTGAACGATATTGGTTTCGGAGTAATACTAGTTACATATAGGGTAGACGGGGCACATTTACGTGGATTTTTTTCAATAAATGTTCTAAATTTTATGTTTTAACTTAGGATATTTTAGACATTGCGGTTTTATGAAGCCAGATTGTGTTCTTAACCGTTTAATATATATATATATATATATATATATATATATATATATATATATATATATATATATATATATATATATATATATATATATATATATTGAATTCAAGTCGGATGCGTAAACTTGCCTCGGACACGGGGCACGTTTACGCATATTTATTTTGATACCTAACGTGGTTCTATTAGTGTTTTGAACATAATGTTTTACCATCGTTAAAAAAAACAAATTTCTTGCCGACTGAATAGTGTATAAAATAAAAGCTGAACGGGCATGAAGAGAGCACTACATGATTGTAAGATATAAGATACGAATTTGTAACTCAATTAAAAATTAAATGGTGATTTTCAAAACTAAATAGCCTGGAAATAGTAAAAAATTTTGAGACAGTTCGAAGCGAAAAAAGCGTCAGGGCGCGTTTAGAAGTAAGACACAGTAAGAACGCGCGTAAAGGTGCTCAGACGTCAACGCGTAAACTTGCCCCGTCGTCAAGTTTGGATTTATTTTTAACGTGCAGAAAAATTTAACAACATTTCAATTCATACAAAAACAATTCTCAAAAAAGAATAAAATTGTGCTATTTTTTATATATTTGTTCTTTTTTAACTAAGTATTATTTATTCACAATAAGCGTCAAAACGTTCAACTCAAAATTTACTCGACTTGGTAGAAAACAGATTTTTTTTTCTGCATGCTAGACCGAAGCTCAACTGCTGCTCAAAAACTTGTGAGGATATTTGCTAGGGAGCAGCATCAATATGTTATGACTGTTGGCTCTCCAGTTATAATTCGTTTTGAAAAAAGGGCACTGCGTAAACGTGCCCCATGCGTAAACATGCCCCGGTCTACCCTACTGTTATTCTACGTCAAGATGATCAAAGACCACTGAAATAGCAATCATAAGTTAGCCAGATCAGACTTCTTTAAATGGCAATGAGTTTAGCTATTTCGGCATTCTTCATCCAATCCCTGGCAAAATAAATTAAATACGCAGGGAGAAGAGATTCGCTTTCTTGAAAAATGTCTTGCTATTTTTGGAGATCGTATAAATTGAGCATTCCCTATTTCTCGAAGCCCACCCACACGATTCATCAGCAGTTAAAACAAAGGAAAGAAGAGAAATAAACAAAGGTGGAGGATGAGACAGTTTTAGTCTTATGTGTGATGTTATCTTGGCACCAGACAAACTCTACTCTCTCGGCAATTAGAGCGACAAAAGAGAATACTGTATGTGCACACGATTTTATTCCCCAGACTTTTTTCCTTTTGTCTCTCTTACCTTTTCTCGATTCGCCTCGTTTGATTTCAAGCATAAAAGATCCTTCTCGCACTCTCTTCTTACTGTTCCTGAGTCACGCAGAGAAGATTTTTTAAAGATATTTCTCTGTCTCTATCTGCTGATTGATGTCAACCTACGAGGGAGCTGTCGACTCTATCTGACGAGAGGTCGGAATCTCTGTCGACGCTTGTCAACATCGGTTTATGAAGTTTTGCAGAGTTTCAGCTTGAGACACCCGAGAGACATTTAAACATGTAGTTATAAGAAGTGGTTTTGACGTAGTTAGCAAAGCTCTCGGTGCAGAGAATGAATCTCCTTTTTTCGTCCCACATCTATTCCCAGTATATTACCCAGAAAAAATGAATTTCGTGAGCTTTTAGTTATTCCTTTAAAATATTTTAAGGTTTTACAAACAGTGTTTTAAAATAGAATTTTGAGTTCAAGTGGCTGTATTCCTCGGCTAGTGCGATTCGCTGTAATATCACCAAAAACCTGAGAAGAGAAAGAAATGCTTGAAAAATCACGAAAACTACTAGAATTGACAGTGACGAATATCGTAGCAAAAATAATGCAACAATTCGCTGCTTTCACTATCGTTGAAGTTTTTGCTAAAAAAGATATTCAAAAAGACATCAAACTTGATGTACAACATGTTACTAGGAAAATTTCTTATCACAGATAACTTTTTCGCTGAATATACACCTCTCGCCTCCTTTCATAAAAACTAAATATCAGTGAAAACCTGAGATATTTAAAAACAAAATTGGAAATTTTCTAAAAATAAATTTATAACAACACCAAATCTAAATGCTGTAACCAACTTGCAAGAGTTTTTTAATATGGTTAGTCAATTCACAACTATTAACAATGTAGAGATACGAGTGTAAGAATTTAAGAAAAACTTCAGGACGCGCTTCCGAAATCTCAGCATAAACAAATGGAAATCATTAGCAAATGGTAATCGTTGTAACAGCGGTTTAGATGCTTAAATCCGAAGCTTTCTGTTCAGGGGTGCAGTAGAAAGAGTACAAACAGTAGAAAGAGTACAAACTTTGGTTAAAGGGACTTTCTACCTTCAAACTTTTTACCCCGCACGTAGCAACTAACACATTTCATTAAAAATAATTATGTAAAAAAGGAATGAACAAAATTTTGTTCATCATTCACCCAAGCATCACAAACACATGTGCAAAAAAAAGAAAAAAAAAACATTCGGGCATTACCTTTTAAAATTAGTATTTTTTTAATGATAAATATTATTTGTCACTTGCGAGATAAAATAGCCGCTTTTTCGCGGATTAAGTCCTAAAGATTTGAATGAAACCCATCGCAACATTTTTTTTTTAATTTCAAAAATTTAAACAAAGTCTTGTTATGAATTCGTCACTGATTACAATATAAAACACGAATAAATACGTTCAAATATTTGCTTCAGTAATTTGAACGTATCAGTAGTTTTGAATGTATCAGTAAAACGCTTCTGTAAGATTTAATTGAAGTTGCCGAAACAAATGTTGCCGTTAAATTACTTGCTACGGCAAAAAGTTCAACAAACAACAAATTTGCAATAAAAGATGTGATCAAATAGTTTTCTAATCACCGTAGGTACGAGGTGCAGTTCGGTTACGGTTGTTACATCTAACACTTCAGAGAGAGAGAGAGAAAAAAAAGACTTTAATAATCAAACTGAAGACAATTGTGAAAGTTTCAGTCGTAGTATTTGGGGTAACTTTAACTGACTTAGTTTTGCACATACTAGAAGCAGTATACACAATTTTGTCAAGATTGAAGATAGTAGGGTAGGATGATTTAAGAAATGCGTCCAGTTGGCATGGACGAAAACTTACTTCACTTCCTAGGATTTTGAGCATACTGACACTCTTCTGTAGGAGAAAAGATCTTTGATGCGAGTCTTATAACAGTTGGGCTGAAAAGTTCGTAGGCTAGCATAGTAAAACATAATTTTTTGGTAAAATTCCATTATATTATTTGATGTAGTTGCCTTCGAGGGCGATACAGCGATCATACAGTTTTTCAATACTCGTTTTATTGTATAATTTCTCTTAAGCCTCAATTTCGGCTATTCCCTCTGCAGAAGTGCTTAATTTCTTTCCAGCGAGCATTCTTTTGAGGTCTGCAAAGAGGAAAAAGTCACTGGGAGCTAGATCTGGAGAACGCAGTGTATGGGGAAGCAATTCGTAGCCTAATTCATACAATTTTGCCATAGTTTTTATTGATTTTAGATGGTGCATTGTCTTGATGAAACAGAACTTTTTTCTTCTTCAGATGAGGCCGTTGTATCGTGATTTCATCGTTCAAACGCTCCAGCAACCTTATATAATAAATACTGTTGATGGTCTGACTATTTTCAAGGTAATCTATTAATATAATACCATGTGCATCCCAGAATACTGATGCCAAAACCTTGTCTCCCGACTGTTGCGTCTTTCCACGCTTTGGATTCGATTCATCGCTTTCAGTCCATTCGGCTGACTGTCGATTGGACTCTGGAGTGTAGTGATGGAGCCATGTTTCATCCATAGTGATATATCGACGGAAAAAATCCGATTTTATTACGGTTGAATATCGATAAACACTGTTCCGAATCATTAAAACGTTGTTGCTTTTGATCGGTTGTGAGCACATGCGCATACTGTGTATCGTGCATGAATACTTGCACACAGCTTTCGCATGTCCAAGTATTCATGCACGATATGCCCAACACGTTCCTTTGATATATATCTTAAAGGTCCCAACTATCTCAGTCAACTTCACTTTACGATCATTCAAAATTATTTTGTGGACTTTTTTGATGTTTTCTTCGGTAGCAGCCTCTTTGGGGTGTCCACTGCGTGCATCTTCTCCGATGTTCATTTCGTCCCATTTAAATGTAGCAAACCACTACTCATCGGTTGAGTTACCTGGTTCAGAGTCCAAATAATGTATATCAAGCCAAACCTTAGCTTCAACAGTATTTTTTTCGCCAAAAAGCATTGCTTCATTAACACGCGAAATTCTTCGCTACTGATATTTTACACAATTTAACGAAAGTTGCTTCACTTTCATTGTTATACCTCACAAACCAGATGTCCAACAACTTTGAAATTAATAAGTATATCTTTTGAAGGTTGGTACTAACTAAAAACAGCATGGAGTTAACTCTGTTAACGTCCTCTATATGTCAGCCTACGAACTTTTCAGCTCACCTGTTAATTTTCAATTCAAAAGCTTCCCATTTCTAAAAATTGGCCAATTGTAGTTGAATAGAATTTTTCTAACTTTTATTAAAGCTTGCATTACTTTCAATAGGGAGACTACTTTGCCTCATCGGCTTACCTAGTACTGTTTCCAATCCTAAAATCCCGATCCCGAATCCCGCGGGATCCCGCATGATATTTAGCCGAATTAATCCCGCGGGATTGAGAGCTAAATTCCGCAGGATTTTCAATCCTGAAAAGATTTTTGAAGCAAACTTTTTCCAACTTTTTTTGCTCATAAAACGATTTTTTTTCGCAAGCATAACCTCAAGTTTAAACCACTTTCTTCGTATACTTGTAAAAAGAGCAAGAAAAACTTTATCTCATAATACGAAAGGTGGATTTATCATTGAAGAACACAATACAAATAGAGCAAATTTTTCTAAGAATGAACTGGTAATCTCATTCGAGGTTTCAGTTTTCATACGTTCAGCAATTGAGAAAGTGCTAAAAATTACGAACGTTTTCGAAAATCATCACTAAAATTTGAAATTAAAAAAAAAAAAACTTAGAAAGTGCATTACAGATTGCAAAACCTGCTGGTGTAGCCCTGAATGTAATGATGAAACGCTTCTGTAAGCTTAAGGAGTGCACTTAGAACCTTATACTTATTAAAATGTGCACACTATTTTTCTTCGAAGAAGAAAGCAGTGGAAAAACCTGACATTATTTATGCTCTGTAATCTGTAGAATGTTCGTGTTGACGTCTTAGTCACTGAGAAAATAATGTTATAAATGTGGGTGGCACCTTGAAAATTATGTTTGATGAATTAGCTGAGCAATCTGCAATTTTCGACAAGCCTCTAAAAGAGGCTACAGAAACTTGGATATGACTGCAGTTATTTAAGCTGCTCAAGTTTTTCAATGTCTCTTTCAAGTGAGAAGTAAAATTATCGAAGTTTTCTTAAAAATTTTATTGAGACGGCGACTTATTGAAACCAATCAATGTTCACTTCATGCTCTAACAAATCAAATACACTGATACAATGAACAACGTTAATGAAGCAACAAGGGTATTCTCAACGCAAGTTAAATTAGATATAGCATCACACAAATCAATTAGACATCGTTCTTGTCCAAAATTTTCTGTTCTTGAGCAAAAACCAAACATTACCCCCATAAGAAAAAAAATCTGTTTTAGAAGCTGAAGAAATTTATGGGAAACGTTTGCTAAAGTGTCCACAACTATTACATCTCAGTAAAACCAACCGCGGTGGAGCCACAGAACGCGTTTTCATCAAGCGCATTTTCTGCGCAAAACTCCTCTCCCATCCCATACGAGCGATGTTTTGTCACGACACATTGGCACACTTTTGTGTACCAATCGATATTTGCTTATTGGGATGTGACTTAGTAGTAATTTCCAATTAGTGTACATAGTTCGAGAGAACTATTGATTCAAGCAACAAAAGTAGTCCCTCCTAAAAAGCATTACGTAAATGACGTATATAATGTAAACGTACGTTGACAGTAAAACTTAATTTTTAGAAAAATAAAGTAAGGAGCCAATCCCGGGGGATTGGCTCCTTACAATCCTGAAATATTGCGGGACTGAGATCGGAGCGGGATTGGAAACCCTAGTACCTAAAGATTGGCTCTCACCAGGAGTGTAACAGCAAGAGGGGCGGCAATTTGCTTAGATTATTTGAAAAAAAAAATGTTAGGACTTTTATGCGAAATACTTTAATGATTCTTTCTTAAAAAAATAGTAAGGGTAGAGCTAGAAGGGAAAAATAAACAAAAAGGTAAAAAAGGAGAAGAATTTCGCATGTATAGTTTAGTTTAATACTGCTAGGTAAGTTTAATACTGCTGTGGGCAGGTAAATGGCAGAATTTGCAGAAATGAGTTTTTGAGATATTTGATGAAACGTGTTTTGGACTCAATACTAACAATAGGGAAATATTGTTCGTAGTTTCAATAATGAAACTTCGAACAACTGCAACCCTATGATTGGACCAATTTTGCTTGGGCAACCCTATACCATTGGTTTTGTAATATTTTTATCTACGTTTTTTTATATAACTTATGTGGAAACTCGATGAGGGTAAATTACTCATTTTTTGAGCACCATTTAGCCCCTGACAACCCTGGTTAGGAACCGGGAAAAGATAGGTTTTCTTTACAGCTTTTAATCTTCATTTATGACAACCATTTTTGGAAATTCGATGAGGGTAAATTACTTATTTTTGGGCACTTTTTAGCCTCTGGCAACCCAGCTTAGAACCGGAGAAAGGTAGGAAACCTTACTTTAGCGTTTTATTCACAGCTTTTACTCTTCATTTATGACAACAATTTCCGGAAACTCGATGAGGGGTAAATTATTTCCCTCATTGAAAACCTTTTATCCCCTGACAACCCTCATTAGGAACCTGAAAAAGGTATGCAACCTTACTTTAACGTTTTATTTGCAGCTTTTACTCTTCATTTATGAAAACGATTTTCTTAAACCCGGTGAGGGTAAATTACTTATTTTTAGGCACCTTTCAACCCCTGGCAACCCTGATTAGTTCACGTGAAAGAGGTAGAAATTCTTACTTTCACGTTTTACTTACAACTTTTACTCATCATCTATGGTAACAATTTTAGGAAACGCGGTGAGAGGGTCAAGCCTAGTGGAATCTCGCCCTATTAAGAGTAAAAAGAAACGCACTGCTTACTACATCTCGTTTCCATCTGATAAAAATTCCGTTTTTCGTTTCATTTTGACTCTAAATGTATATAAAAATCGTTCTCTTTGATGAATTCGGCTTGAGATAAGAAGGTGTCGTTTCCGAACCCGAGAATTAGCACTTAATTTGACAAACGCGGACATGAATCAAATGTTGTTTTGTATCTGCCTGATTCCCGAGAGACTCCCATCTGGTTGATCATTGCAATGATTGGAGCCGGGGGCTCTCGGGAGGGGGGGGGGGGGGTATCTGCCTGATGATGTAGTTCTCAAACGGTTCAAATGAAATCAGAAATTCTTCTGAAAGGCTGATCTTCCCTTAGCTGATTTCCACTAGAATTTTCTGTGATATCAAGTACTGCAAGAAATATAGGGGTTGAACGCATATTATCCTTAAGGGGGTCCGGGACACATTTTGAATTTTTTTTTATTATATACTTTAGAGTTTTGAAATTTTTTGCACTGATTCACCATTTATTTAATAAGCAAAATCATAACATAAATATGAAAAAAAGAAAATTTTTTATTTAAATTTAATTAGTTTTTTTATAAAAAATGGGGTTGCTTTAAATTGCTATAACTCAAAATATTCTTAAACAATTTTCAATTTTTTTTCAATGAATTACGCACAAATATCTAAGCTTTAATTTTTATTCGGCGATTTTAAAAATATTGATTCAATAAAAAATAAAAAATATTTGAAGAAAAATTTCGAAAAATTCGAAGATACTTTTTTTTTTTTTAAATCGTAATTTTTGTAGTAAACGTTTTTTTCAAATTCGACGAATAAAATTTAAAGTAAACTGTTTGAAAAAGATATGCTCCAAGTTTCATTACTTTATCTTTATCGGTTCCTGACTTATAAGAGTTTGAATGCAAGAAATCGGGAAAAATTGCATCATGGAGAAAAACGCGTTTAAAGTTTTAAAGTTAAGTACACATTAGTTAGGTGCATGAAACAAAAATAATTATATCTTTCGTTCTATTTAAGATAGAAACAAGATTCAAACCTCCTCTTAAGCAGAAAAACACGGAGTAATTTTTTGCATGATAAAAAAAATTGCAAAATTTGACGATTTTTGTGTCCTGAACCCCCTTAAAAAGATGCATACAGAAAGGAGTAATATCATCCTCTCCCTCATCGTTTCGTGCAGCGACTAAAGTGTTTAAAAAAAATAGTTCGTGTCACAAACGGTAATATTCGTGTTTCCAACGGTAACCAAGTTACTTTAGAATAAAAAAATTCAGGGTACCAATCTTAAATTTTCTATGCGAAGCAAGAAGATGAAGTACTATCTAGCTCAACATTTTTGACACTCCGTCTGGGACGAGTCCATCTCAAAATCGGATGAAAACAGGATAAGTTTGGATTGTTTAAATCTAGCGTTGTTGAAATAAGTTTTTTCATGAAGCGTTACTGTTTGTTTGCAATAGGACATTAACTTCAATTAAAATGATGCTTGCCAATGATACGAACCATTGTTCACATAGTACAAAACAAAAAATATACAACGCGTTAAAAAACTAGTCAAATCTCTATTGTAAATTTACTAGTTTAATTTAGTAAAAAGGGCTTCGTAGTACATTTTCGATGAGTGATTTTTGTTTTACCTGTGCTGGGTTTCTAAATAGCAGATATATTCGTAAGTATTCACACTAAAAGGTCATGTAACAAAAGTATAAGACACATACCTAAATACATCAGATATTTATTCAAATTTAATTGACTACGCAACATCTTGATTAGAGACATAGATTAATTAGACATTAACCGCTGTTCAATCTGTTTCAGCTTGGGGGAGGGGGGAGGCCAAAGAAGAAAGAAACTAAGATGAAAGTAAAGTTAGATTAAGAAAATTGAATAGAAGTTTTATCCTTAACATTTAGTGAAAATTTCGAAGGGTCTGATGTGGAGTTTTAAATGATCCGTATTTAGCGGGAACTGGTGAAGCTGTTAATGGGAATGATTTCCGAGTTTGGCCCGACACAGTCCAAAGTATTTCATATTTGCCTTCACTACTCGCAAATATTCATCATTCAAAATAAAGGACTCACTGCAGTTATCACGTTTCTCAATGACTATGTCCAGAACTTTGAAGTAATAGGAACGTGTGGATTTTATAAATTGAAATGTAAACCTTCACTGACCGTGCATTACAAACGAGTCCAATTAAAAACACTAGAGGTATGAAAATTGCTTCTGACACAATTCCTGCTGATTCTTACGTAAAATGACCTGAGTTTTCTTCCATTCCCTACAACTTTTTAAGATAATATATAATTCCAGCCTTTTTTTCTTTTTTTTTTCAGTATTTGCCACTTTCGTAGCTATTGTTTTGATTTGGAGGGGAAGTGAACATTATATTAAAGCTTAACATTCTTCTTATGGGTTGCAGATATGAAAAGTTCAAAAACATAAACATTTGCAGCGAGAAAGGAGACTTGGTGGAGGGGCGAATCCACCTAAAACAATTAAAAATCAACAAAATGATATTTTTTCGCTTTTTTTTAAATTGTTTATTAATTTTTCTGTGTAAAACTAGGGTAACTGTCTCACTCGTATGAGACCGATATCCAAGAATATTTTCACATTGTTATATATATATATATATATATATATATATATATATATATATATATATATATATATATATATATATATATATATATATATATATATATATAAAGCATCGCATGTGACATACGAGTCGCACCGGTGATCTTCAGTAAAACTTCAGGCATTATTTATCTTGATTCAAGTTACATTCACAGGTATAGTTAAGTTTAAAAATGAAATTAAGTATGCTTATAATGCAGCATTGATGTATATTTATATTTCTGCGGATGCACCGCCCCTATTGTTTTTCACTTTTTGATACTTACTCATTTTCTCTCTCCTACATACAGGCATTATTTGCAGTCTTCACGACGTACCTTTAAAGATTAAACTAATTGGAAGGGGCAAGTGTTTCAACCTACGAGAATACATCTTTTGGGCCTATTACAGCAACTATGAACTAAAGATTATTGCGTCGACGTTTCAGAAAATATCTAAGGACATACAAGAAAGTGGTGTGGATAAATGTTTTATTTCAACAAGATAATGTAGCAGTACAACATCGAAAATGTGTTAGGTATTAAGTGTCACAGTCCGTCATTTGGTAATCTTTCTCCTGACTTAACCTTATGGAAAACGTACGGGGTACTCTAAAAAGAGCTGTATAAAAATGGACAGCAGTTCAAAAATTGTACAAAAACTAAAACTTGCTGTACATGGGGTGATAACACATATGATACCTTAATGAATATGGCAAATCATCTGTTTGAACTTGGTGGAAACCAAAGTGGTTCAACATCTTAATAACATTTATGTTGTTTACGTAATTTAAAAAGTTATTAAGAATTGAGAATTGATTACGATTTTTGTAAACGCCATATTTTTATTCACTAATGTTTCGATTTTATTTTCTGTTAAAGTATTTGAAAAACCTGCCCAAAATGCATGGACAAAGTAAAATATAAGCTGTTAGTGTTATTTTCAATTGCTGAATACGTACATATGTTTCGTACATATAATTTTTATTTGTAAAATTTCTCAAATTTTGATATGTCTTATAATTTTTTACGGGTGTACTTGGGGGTGCACGGCTTTTACGATATGATTTATGCCCTTGGAATTTGTGATTAATAATAATGATAAAATAACGTTAAACATTAAAAAATACAATAATGGAAATCCTTTGCACTACTACTAAATAAAAAATAAAAAATTATATTAATTTTGCATCTCGCATGCCATGCATCAAAGTACATGATAACGAATGAAAATTTGAAAACCACGATTAAAAGCGGCGGAAGTTGTACCAGTCTAAAAAAGAGCAAAATAGCGTCAGATAGGTAACTATCGCGTACATGCATGTTTGAAAGCTGCTAGAGTAAATTGAGACAACAGGTGCAACTGTTGAACGTCCGCGTAGACGTGTTTTTAAATATGAAGTTTGGTAGACAGAGAAACTAAAAATCAAGCGTCAATTCAAAGTTTTAGCTTATGGAAGCACTTTTTTTGTGATAAACAGGCCTTATTTTCTTTTCAATCGTCCCTTTTGGGGAGAAAGTTTTCAATATTCAGCAGAAAAAAATCGGAAAAATGATGTTATTTTTCTTTTAGGTGTCATGAAATGATGAATAAGCCATATTGATTTTCTTAGAATTATCTAAAATCAGAAAGTTACAAAATATACGGTCCAAAAGTTTCGTTTATGGTGTGATCGGCTGCAAGTTGATCAGATGACCTCTAGATGACCTTGATAAAATTATTGCCAGTTTCACACATATTTTAGACTTCTGATCATGTAAATAAAGATATTATTGATTTTTAAGTGAAAGTTTTTAATTCCACTCAATTTACATGTTAAAAAAGAAAAGAAAACGCGAACATACATGAACTCACTTGCATACATTCGTTTGGATAACAAAAGATTCATTAAATTTTTTCTAACTTCATGAAGTGGGCATCATGGACCTTATACACGGTTAATGAAGACAGTGAAAGAAACATTTGTATAGATTTGGCTTACTATCATTTAGATAGGGTTTCGTCTAAGTTTTAGTCGCGACAGCAAAATATCATCAATCATAATTAAAAATAAAAATTGCTTTATTCATTCATGGTAACAAATGCAAGCAATAAGAGGATCTGCTTGACATATAGCATCCCGGTAACAGAAGTGACACAACTCGAAACTTAGTAAAAAAAAGTACTTATTACTGATTTAAGAGCTCGGAATCCTAATCCAGAAAATAAAACCTCTAGCATTCCGTTTCGGATCATCGTCGTAACTCCTCCCTCAAACTATCTCCGGTTGCGGAACTTCCACCAGGGGACAGTTTGAGGGAGGAATTATGACGTCAATTCGAAATGAACGGCTCCGATTTTTTTCCTGAAACTAGGGAACCCCGTCCATGCTCGCTTCGCTCGCCAGCCCCCCCCCCCCCCCCCGCTCGCCACCTGCGGCGGTTCAATGCCGCGTGCGGCGGGTGACACTTGATGATTTTAATGCTTTTCCCCTGGAGGTCCTGTCGACTGTTTTTACCAATTCACAACTCCGTCGCATTAAGGTTTAGTGGAGTGAGACAAGGCGGAATGGCTTTTCCTGGATGTCCTGTATCCAACGGTACTAGTATTCACCTGGTAGACATTGACATTTCGGAGGAGTAGGGTTACAGATACACAAACACAGTCAGACTGCACAGGGTTTAAAAGTTTTGATTGAGGCCCTAAATTTGATGCCATAAAACTCGCACATAGGTATTTAGTATAATCGGTGTGCGGTGGCATATAAGTGATATAATCCATTGTGATACATCATTAAAATTTTATAAATCAAGGGACAATTTTTCGAGCTTTTAAGTTTGCTCTGTAAACTTAGACTTCAAAAAAAGCTAACTAGTAAACAAAAGTAATACTTGAGAATTGACAAGTTAAAAGCAGTATTTCGTAATACCTTAATTTTTAAAAATGCTCTTTTCGTCTTTGTTTTCTTAGTTGTGCCAATTTTGTTGCCGATATGCGATATGTATGACTTTGTGCACTTGACAAGAGCCTGAAGTCCAGAAATCAGTTTTACTTTTAGTGTTTGTTTAGTGCGCCTGGATATTACTGCTTGTTAAATTTGATTTATTTTACCAGTGAGTAAAACATTTAACGCGTTTGTTAGAAATAACCGATGTCAATCTTCTTGTCAATGTAGAAGAAAAACATTGAGGCTCAGACATCTGTCCAAATAAACTTTGCTGGAGGACCACCCTTTTACATGAGCACGAGAAAAGCCCCTGCTCCTACGCGTTCGAACTTATGTTATTCTTAAATTCTCGAGTCCAAAGATGGCATGGGCAGATCCAAAAAGGAAAATGAATAAGTGCAGGAAGAAATAACTTGCTTTTTTAGCTTGTTGTAAAATAGTATTTCAATTTTATTTCATTTTATAAATACTCATCAACACATTCGTTTAAAACCTTTAATTTATACTTATTAAGAGAAAAATCATTTCAAAGATTGCTGCTTTGAAAAATCGGAAATGTGTTAAGATGATAAACTGCTTCAAAACTTCCGATAATTATAACGGTAACTTGTTTCCAAAGAACTAAGAAGTTTTATTGAGAAATTGAGTTTAAATTAAGTTTTATTGAGAATTCATTCAGTGATTTAGCCCTCTTTATCCTACTTTCCCGTAAAAGTTGGAAAAAAGCGTGAAAGAAGGCTTAATGTAGCGTAAAAATATCGCTATCAACAAAAACAAGAAACAAAGAAAAATAAAGTAGATATCAAAGTTCATAATTACATAAACATTGAGAAGTGAAAAGACTTGAAATTAAGGTATCGAAATGAGGAAATGTGTGTCGGCCGATTTTCCTGCTTCCCCTCCCCCCTCCCCCTCACTTATGAGGGAATTCAAACAAATCGAACTTCGAGCTGTTCGAGCGAACCTCACATTGTTTGAAAGATTTCAGTCAAGATACCTCATTAAGTTATTTCAGTTTTTCGTTAGAACTATCTTCGTTCAAATTTGAGCAGATCAAAAAACATAATTTTAGAGCCTACTGAGAAATCCGAGTAATAGTGAGCCTGATACAAACATACTTTGTTGAAAACAGTTCTTCAAGAAAACCTGTATGATAGGAATTTTTCGACTGGGCGCTTTTAAGAGAGTTTCTTGAGCAATTCAAAGTTTTCAAGAACTTTTGGGAAATTTCAGAACTTTTCGTCTAAAAAACCAACGATACGAAATAATAAGTAAATAAATAAAGAAATTACAGATATTTTTCTGAGTATGATTTTAAAAAAATGAATAGAAAAAAAATTGTTGATTAAAATCGGAAAGCATTTTTTTTTTCTTTAGAACAGTGACCAAAATTTGAGAATAATTGAAAATGAAGTGAATCCTAAGAGTAAGAATAACTTCATTTTTTAATTTCAATGAATATTGATGGGTAAAAATCTTTATTTGAAACTAGATTAATATTACTATAAGTTCAAAATAACGAATATTTAACTATTATAATATTATTCTTTTGTTTATGACAACTATTGACAAGTGAAATCAAGAGTGATTTTGAATGAAAATTTAAAACGTTCATATCTAGTTTTTTTTCGGTAGAACTCAAAACTAAAATCAATCAAAAGGGAGGCGGGGGGTTTGGTAATGCTATTTGGCCTATGACATAACTGGTCTGTTTAAAATAAGGTTATTTTGTAAAGCCTTGTATTGGAATCGATCTTACTTTGATTTTTTTTTTTTATTATTTATTGAAGTTCAAAATTCTATTTTTGATGACTTTTTTTTTCGGAAGATTATTTCTGTAATTTGTATCTCCTATTTTTGGGAACTTAGACAGTAAAATAGATGCTTGATCTTCAAATATCTCTGTTTAGAAAAATAACTGGAATTCATTGAAACATGACGCCTAAGATCTCGAATGATGGATTTCATACCACTTTCGAATTAAGTTATTTTTCACATAATTCATATTTTGTATTCAAAATACTTTATTGTGTTATTAATAATGCCGTTAACATATTTTTATTTATAATTTAAAATATAAATGTTCTTTTTTTTAAACAGTTACCGAAAAAATGATTCTTTATTTTGAGATTTACTCGCTTTTGTGTTTAATGGCATTTCAAAAAGTAAATTAGTTATAATGTTCCGAAAATGCAATGGTGAGTTTGGAACTGATGACCTTAAATTGATATACTGTGATTTACTTACCACAAAACTAATAATTTAGTAAATCGACGTTTACGTTACCACAAAACTAATAATTTAGTAAATAGGATTTTGGTTAAAAAAATTCCAGATGATCTAGGTTCTATTTTATTTAAATTAATTTGGAGTAAGACAATCGAGAGAGATATACAGGATTATACCTACATGCCAGAATTACACTAAATTTTTATTTATTTATTGCGATTTTTAATGAGGCAGTTTTTACCAGTAAATATAAGACCGGGGGGGGGGGGGGGGGTTGCATTCCTAACCGTCAAAAAAATCACCCTAAACAATTGAAACATTTAGTTTAATTCATTTAATGAAACGAAAGCGTTCAAAATAAAAAACCAAAAATGGTCATAATAAACCCAACTGACTTTATTTCATTCTCAATAAACTGCAATACAATCTGAAAAAAAAGTACGTTTGATTAAATGTAATGAGGAACGTATATTCTACAGGAAAAGAATTTACAAGCATTTCTAAAATTTCTTCATGAACTAAATTGTTACTATATTTAAAAATGAAAAAAGGGACGGGATATAAACGCATAAATGAAAAGAAGCACTTCTTCAAAGAAATGAGACATGTTGGCTGGCTGTTTCAAAGGATTAATTTTGCCAAAAAAAGTGAGGAAAAAATTGAGATGAAATAAATAAAATGGATGAGTAACGAAAATATGTATTCCTGGTTATACGCTCTTTCAAAATCTTCAAGGTTGACAAAATATTCAGTTTTTAAGGGAGACAAACATCAAAAATATTCTTTTTCTTCGCGCCCATGTGTGGTAAGGTCTTAAAGAGAGGGTTAGATGAACAACTTACAACACGAGGCGTTGCTGTTCGTCATACGGTGGCATAAGAGTGACAAGTTACAAGTGGAAAAGCCATTTATCTAGGATTTTTTCTTTCTTTCGGCATATATAAAAAAGGTCCAAGAACAGCGTTGACGCAACTCACAAATCTTCAGAACGCATTTAGATGAAAACTTTTCATTTTTACTCTCTCATCCATCATTAATACCTTTTTAACCTGACAAGATTTCTCAAATCATGATGAAAGAATTGCGCCTCAAAATCATTTATTTAAATTTCTTTTATTTTTGATGCTATTAAGAATGAGTTACTGCCAGTTTATAAACATCATGAGCGAATATTTTTATTTGAATTATTAAAAATAATTTGCTGTTTGCCGAAAGGCGTTTGCTGTCATATTAATGGAATTAAAATTATCTTTCGTGCCTGTTGACAGCAGAAGCTCATGTCGCATTATCAAACGTAAACGCTGTCAAATGTTATCAGAAATTGAGAAGTCATACTTCAAATACAAATTTATGTATTTTGAGAACGAAGACATTTAACTTTTTTTGGGATCTTATGCTTTGCGGTAGAATATGAAAGTTCGCGGTGTTTTCAAAAGAGTACAGTTTATTTTAAATAATATAGAGCATCAGAAATAAGTCTCAGAAACTTAGTCAAGCTTGTTTTTGCGTATAGTGTTTTAAATAAAAACAGCACCGTGGAAAGTGAGGGAAAAAAGGGCAATTTTCGTTGAAAAAATGTTATACAGGCTGTCCGAAAAGTTCTTGACGTATTTTTAAAACTCATAGAAAAGCAACAAACTTTCATATTAATATGAAGGCTGCACCATAATGCCTCTTATGTTCAATATTTACTTGCGGTATCGCAAAAAAAAAGGAAAAAAAGAAAACAAAAAATATTAATTTGAATTTTGACATCTTGAATTCAAATTATGTTTTTCGCAATCACGAGTGTGTGTGTGTATGTAGGCGTGTGTGCTTGTGTGTGGGGGTATGTGTGTTTGTGTGTGGGGTGTGTTTGTGTGTAGGGGGTATATGTATGTGTGTGTAGGCATGTGTGTTTGTGTGCAGGCATGAGTGTGTGGGAAGTTGTGTGTATGAGTGTTTGTGTGCGTGGGGGCGGGGTATGTGTATGTGTGTATAGGCATATGTGTTTGCGTCTGTGTGCATGCATGAATATGTGGGTAGTTGTGTGTATGTGTGTGTGTATGTGTAGGTGTCTGTATGTATGCGTGTGTGTATGTGTTTGTGTGTGGGTGTAGATGTCTGTATGTATGCGTGTGTGTATGTGTTTGTGTGTGTGTGTATGTGTGTAGGTGTAGGTGTGCGTATGTGTTTGTGTGTGTATGTGTGTAGATGTATGTGTGCGTATGTGTTTGTGTGTGTGTAGGATATGAACGCAACCTGGAGACAATTTTCGCTATAGGAGCAGCATCGTAAGGAGCCGGTCGCCGGTGATGCTGCAGAGGGTGCTGGTGGGAAAATAAAATGATAGCACATCAAAACAGTCAAATAAAAGCAATAAGCAATCGTGATTGCTCAAAAAAAAATTATGATTAATCGTTGTATCGTCACAGTGAGAATTTTTCTTATTGTGACGATATAGCCGTCAATGTCAATTACCGTTGAACTCAGTTAATACGAACTGTCAAAAACTCACGAATTTGTTCGTATTAGCCATTATTCGTAAAAACCTTGAATGAATCATACTGCGAAACAAACGAAGAAATGCTTACCTATATTTAAAAAAAAATACTACTAATACATACATTGTAATCTAACTATTAGAACATTCATGAAAAAATCATTTATTTCTTATAAATGAATGTTTTTGGAAAATATTGAAAAAGGAAGATCATAATCGACAGTCACGGATTATGATTACAGTGAAAAAACCAACGTAAATAAAGCACAAATTTTGAAGAAAATACAGCATATAGCTATTTCAAGGCTACAATGGAGCCTCTTCATCAGTGCAAAAAGCTCACCAACACAACTGAAAGTCGCGAGAGAATTTTCATTTGATCACGGATTAGATTGTAATCCACAATGGAAGGTGAACAGTTTTATTCTCCGAGTAAATTGAAATGTCCACAAGTGAGCAAATGTACGGGCTTTATTTTCTATGCAAAATATTTATTCTTTTCTTCTCGATACACAATGGGACTTCTACTACCTAATAAAATAATGAATAATTTCTAGAAAAGAAAATTACAAAATTCCACCTCGAACATTTTAATAAAGAGGTCAGAAATTTTTGTTCGTCTTAAGCCGAGACTTTCAATTTATGTACGTATTATACGTGAAAGTTTTAATGTAATTAGATAGCAAACCAAACTTAACGAACAAAATGTTCGTTTTAGCCGTGATTTCGTATTAAACGTTATCGTTTTAAGAGAGTTCAACTGTACTTATAATTGGTCAATTCCAGGGAAAAGGGGACATGACATTTGAATTTCAAAAATTAATATTCTGTAACTTGCCTTTTACCATTCTCTTCAGAAATAAATGAATTTCCAGAATCTTAACCTGTTTATCCCAAATAGTTTGATGACTTTTAAATCATGACTTTAAAATCAAGGGCGAAGTTTTCTCTTTATGTTTTTACAGAGCAAAAAAATCTTTTTTTTTGTATACTGTAATTTCAATAAACTTGTTTTCAGCATATAATATTTAGGTTAACTTTTATGTTTTGTATGTCTAGTTAAACTTTTTGTTAATTATTCTAAAATTTCTTTTTTTTTTCAACCATGAAATAAGTCCACTACTAAGGTGACAATTTGGTGTCCTTCCGTTACACAAATACAACATCTCAGTTAGTTCACCAAGAACCTATTGGGTATAGAAACTAATGTTTTTTTATGCAAAGCAGAATTATGTCCCTTGTCAAGGAGGCATAGTTATAATTTTAATAGATATTTAATTTATATGGTGTTTAATGGTAACGCAAGGACGAAAAAATACGGTAACGGAAGGTCATTTATCTATAAACTCATACAAGGTAAACTTTTAGAATGCTAGTACAAAACAAACTATTGTTTAAAGTTAGTAGTCACATTTAAAACACATAGAAGTAATATTTCTGCAAAAAATATGTGTGCTTTCATTTAAAAAATAAAGTTTTATTTGAATTTTTTTAAAAAAAATTCGGGATTTTATTTCTTCGATTGTATGTGATGAAAATAATGAAAACTACACTTAAAAATTCCTAAGCGTATGAAAACCATTTTGGTATGACATGTTTGTGATATGACAAGCCAATTCAAGCAGAAACATTTGCTTACAAACTTGATATGTATTTATGTTGGAACAATGCAATCTTGAAGCTGCGTTCAGATTTGTTGCGACAAGTCACATGAATTGAGAGCATTGGTTTAACCGTTAAACGTACGACGAAAGAGATCAGTAAATTCAAAGATCAACTTCCAAAAATATGGAGTAATATCCATTCTCATTCTGATACACAAAATATGCACTATCTGAACCCTGTAACAAGTTATGGTATTAATTCTAGTGAGTAATTCAACAAATCGAAGGAGATTTCACTTAAAAATCAACAGACTGACAGTTATAAATAATGTTAAAAATGAAGATACAGCTGAAACAAAAACGCCAAAACATAAGAATATGTCAAAGGATTCATTAACGTTTGGACAAGTTTTGTTAGTTAGATGGAAGGGAAAGAAATTAACAGAGAGCAATGTTGGACAGGTACTTCATATAGAAGATGAAGAATTAGAAATATCTTGTTTGAGAATGCAAAATAATGTGGGAATGATCTTTGTATTCCCTGAGAAAGAAGATAACTGTTCTATGGATTCTGATAACATTATTGAGTATTTAAAGAATTCAGAATTGTAACAGATGGCTCGGGCATTAGATATCATTGTTTCAGACTGCTGTATTGGCTGAATAAATGTTTGCAAGTAGAAATTTACCAAGTATATATTTTTTTTGGACTTCTTGTCCTTCCGTTACCCTTTAACAAATACATAATTTATATGTTTAAAAAATTATTTTTTAAAACTAAAGGTGAAATTCAAATGATTGAACACTCCCGTAAGTGCTCTAAATTTTATAGAATTTTTCCTTTCATAGTGTAGCTGAACTTTTGGGGAGAAAATGACAGAGTGAAAATCATGTCCCAAAAATGTCCTTCCGTTACCGTTTTTTGAATTTAATTTAAAAACAAAGTTACTAACAAAAACTACTGCCTTTGGCTTTCTTTAGAAACTCTATGATATGTATAAAAGTCTATGCAGTAGTTTTCGAAAAAATATGTATTGTGATATGCTCACAGAAAGAAATGGATCGATTGTTTTTTACAAACAGTCCTTCCGTTACCGCTGGAATCCACCAATTACTCTTTTCTTTATTATTTGTTTTTTCCTTTTTTTGCGGTGTCATAAAAACATTCCTGAACCTGTGAAGTATTATGGCGCAAACCGCGTATTGATACGACAATTTTTTGATTTTCTATGAATTTTTAAAATGTGTCAAGGACTTCTCGGAGACCCTGAGTTTTCAGTGTTTTTTTTTTTTTTTTTGAAATGTGTGAAACATTCTGAAAGCTAAAAATTAAAAATATTACATGGCTCTTCTTTTAGTGCCATTTTGCATTTCCTGCTTAGAAAGTTCTTTTTCTATGGAATTGATCACTATTTCAAATGAAAATGGTGATCAATTATTCTCTCTAAAATGAAATTTATTATACTCTAAAAAAAATCTGAAAGAACATTTTTATGCCTTGAAAAGAAAAAAAAAACAAACCTAGATATATTTCGGACCCGATCCATTTTCACGTGAGAAGATCGTTCTAAACTGCAAAATTTCTAGAAAAATTAAGAAGATGAATAAAAAAAAAAACATTCTTGACGGTGGTACGTCTAACTGAATATCTTTAAACGCCAGATAAACATCATCAGAGAGGGTAAATGTTTTTACGTGAGTTCAACAATTCTTTGTGTTAGTTGGAAAACTTAACTTATAGACACAAGACGATAAGCTAGCTACCCACGGATATATTTCAGGTTTTAGTTCAAAAAGGGTGAAACACAGCAGAGGCAATGCAGGAAACAATAAAGTGTTTCAAAGTAGCACACTGAAAGACAGAAAGTAATGGCTATATTCAACTAGAAAATGAACCATAGAGCGAAACAACGACTTCTGACCCTCTCCAAACTGAAAGAGACGTGTCACGGCATAATGTTGGAAAGGTGACATCCTCACGAGCCCACGAGAACAGAGCTTAAATTGCATGAGAGCTCACGGGAGCTGAGCTCCAGCACTTCTTTTAAATTTCAAATGAAATTTAACATTTTAAAAGAAATTCCAGGCTACTTACGTACGAAAATAGGTTTTGAAAACTAGAGTGCTTTTGCACTTCTTTTGTTAGAAATGAAGCCCCGCAACAGAATGTAACTCAAATAGTTGGATAGGAATATATAGAGAAAAAAGGTGTCAATATGAGCACCCTCTTTTGTTTTTTAATAAAGTTACGTTCAATTCGAAAAATTTTAGGTATTGTTTTTCCCTTTCAACAATAACAGGTATCCTACATACATTTTCCACTTCAGGGGCCCCGTATCTACCACTATTTGTGGTTTAACCAGTTGAATGGGTTGTTTGATCCAGACCATCAGATGCCGAGTAATCCCTGGTCCAGACTGGCTGAACTACTGCCTGAGATTTACTATATACCCATCTAGATATAATGAATCAAAGAACTCGAACTTTCCCTTGTGTTACCTACTATGTTAATTAATAGAAAAGAGCTTTTACTGTTTCATGCCAGCACGAAACGGCTTTTTGCAGAATAAGCAAATATAGAATCATCAGGCTTTTACTCCCTAGCCATGCTTTCCAAGGCTTTTATCAACCAACTGCAACATTAAAAAAAAAAAAAAAAATAAGAGAAAAAGTTTACCAGTAAAAGATTAGTCAAATATGTCCGTGAGGAGTGTCGTTATTCCAGAACGCCCGGTTTCTATGCTAAGGCCCATAAATAATCTGTTTTCTGCATCAGAATCGCATCGCATTGTAGTGGTGCCAGACATTTTTGTCTTTTCTGAAAAGAAAAGAGAAAATTAATGAAAGACCCGGAGAAATAAGATAACTGGTTAAATAAATGACTAAACGTTACGATCTTGCAAAACAGCTTAAAACCGCCAAGTTTTAAAATACACAATACATAGAACAGACGAAGAAAACTTTCTCTGCCAACACAGCCTGATACTAGAAGAAGATGGAAGTACTGTAAGCAAAACGCAACAAATCTAAGACAGAAAAAATAAAAATGGATAAAACAAGGCATTTAGATTTTTTTGTTAAAACAGATACTGTGAGCATCAAAGCATGTAGTTGTTAATCTGTTGACTGAAAAGAGTAAATGAAAAACCCCTTTCAACCGCATTTCGTGTTGAAAGGAGTCTATTTCTGAGCAATCTTGAGGGCGAGAATTGGATGAGCTGAGGAGTGACAAATGAAATTTACTAATGGATCACTCATTCGATGTGACTTCCTCTGAATACATTCCCTATTTGCAGTGAGAAACGTTAAAATAAAACTTGTGTTGAAAGTTGTTTTCCTAAGGGAAAAAAAGTGAAATTTAAGAAATATAGCTTTTTGAACAAAGGAGAATTAAGCTATCTTAAAAAGCTTGAAATTCTAAAGTTAAATAATGAAGTATTGTTTTAGAACAGAAGCACAGGAATTTAAAAGCATTTTTTAAAGCAGTTCTTCCCAGAAAAGTCTATTTCTGGACCATGGTTAGCAGGAGTGGCAGAGTTGAGGTGTGAAGTGACATGCAAATTTACTGATGTGTTTTGATTTGCTTTAACTTTCTCCAAACTTCCTTCCCCGTATAGACGGGTTAAAATGATAATGGCATAAGTCAAAAAAAAAAAAAAATACAGATTGAAATAAGCGTGGATTATGAAATTTACTAATGGATCACTCATTCGACGTGACTTCCTCTGAATACATTCCCTATTTGCAGTGAGAAACGTTAAAATAAAACTTGTGTTGAAAGTTGTTTTCCTAAGGGAAAAAAAGTGAAATTTAAGAAATATAGCTTTTTGAACAAAGGAGAATTAAGCTATCTTAAAAAGCTTGAAATTCTAAAGTTAAATAATGAAGTATTGTTTTAGAACAGAAGCACAGGAATTTAAAAGCATTTTTTAAAGCAGTTCTTCCCAGAAAAGTCTATTTCTGGACCATGGTTAGCAGGAGTGGCAGAGTTGAGGTGTGAAGTGACATGCAAATTTACTGATGTGTTTTGATTTGCTTTAACTTTCTCTAAACTTCCTTCCCCGCATAGACGGGTTAAAATGATAATGGCATAAGTCAAAAAAAAAAAAAAAAAAATACAGATTGAAATAAGCGTGGATTATGAAATTTACTAATGGATCACTCATTCGACGTGACTTCCTCTGAATACATTCCCTATTTGCAGTGATTAATGTGAAAATTAAACTTGTGTTGAATTTTGTTTTCCTAAGAAAAAAAGTGCAATTTAAGAAATATAGCTTTTTGAACAAAGGAGAATTAAGCTATCTTAAAAGGCTTGAAATTTTAAAGTAAAATAATGAAGAATTGCATTAGAACAGAAGCGAAGGAATTTAAAAGCATTTTTTAAAGCAGTTCTTCCCAGAAAAGTCTATTTCTGGACCATGGTTAGTAGGAGTGGCAGAGTTGAGTTTGTGGAGTGACATGCAAATTTACTGATGTTTTTTGATTTGCTTTAGCTTTCTCCAAACTTCCTTCCCCGTATAGAAGGGTTAGAGTCATAGTGGCATACGTCAAAACAAATTTCATATTGAAATAAGCATGGATTTGTGTTTCTGTGAGTGTGAGTTGCTCTTTCGGATTTCCCTATTATGTGCGCAATTTCGAAAAAAAAAATATGTAGGATACCCTCGTTCTATCTCGTCCCTCCTAAGCTTTTTGACCTTTGAGTAGCATATGTTCAGATCAATAAATCCAAAAAAAAAAATTATATAACACTACCAATTGAGCCCACACATGGTATTTAAGCGAAAGTACGTTAGACACAATTCGTTTTCCGCTTAAAGAAATTTAAAAAAAAAAAATGTTACCCTATTTCGTCCCCCTACAATACACCTTCGAAAAGGGATAATAGTGGGTTAAAAACCTGGAAAATATGATAAATACGGATTAAGAATTGTATTAAGAAGAAACACATCAAAAATAGTTAATTTTATTCAAATTATTTAATTTACAATCATTAGATTGATTTTCAAGCCTCCAAACAAGCGTCATATATAATTGTTTTTTCTTCACTCTGGAGCACATTTTGTGTTTGCCATGAGGTGTATTGAGGACAACCTACCTATACTTCTCCATGTTTGTCTTCATAAAAACGGCTTTGGCACATAGGACACTCAGCATTTACGTCTTTTATCCCAATCTTGGTAGGGGACGAAAATAGGTAATCATATTTGTCAATATAATTGTTTCTCGTTCTACGTGAAGTAAACCCAGCATAGCAAAACGCCCAGGTTATTCAGTCTACAGCTTAGCTTAAACAAACATGTTAAATACAATTAAATAAACCCATTCTAATAAATCAAAAAGAGCATTTACAGATAGTATTACGTTAATTCAAGTATTCAAAAATAAGAATTAGTGCACCTAAACGACAACGCAGCGAACTAGACTCACGAAACTGCCACAAATATATAATTTTCTTGACCGCATAAAGAAAAAATATCACCAGTGGCGACACTTTGAGTCAAACCAAAGAAAATCAGGGGGGGGGGGACGAAATTGGGCACGTGGGGGTGAAAGAGGGCTACTTTACTCTATATTGCCTACGAGGAGCACACGAAAATTGCCCACTAACCGAAATTAATGCAGAATGTTTTTACAAAATCTTCAACTACTCAAAACTTAGAATGACTTATATAACAATCATTCAACCACAATATCATTATTTACTACGAAAAGCATTCAAGTAAAATAATAAGATAAATTGCATTTATGAAGCTTAATTTCCCCAAACAGAAGTGATTATGGTTGCTAAAAACCTCGTGAATAGTACTATGCACGCTTATAAAACTCAAGAAAATTAAAATCGTTTAAAAACTTATGCATTGATAATTACTGTACCCATACTTTGATTTAGGTATAACTTAAATAGTCAAAGTTTCAACAATTTCCAAAATTTGCATTCTTTGAATTCCTAGACAAATACCAGTCGAATTTTTTTATGAGGGTCGATCCAGAAATAAGGTTCCCATCAGTTTTGCAAATAGACAAAATTTTTCTTCTTATAGAAATTTACATCGTTGGAAAGATGAAACTTTCCTCTATTTTTCTAGACACTCGATATCTTTTTATACATTTTTGTAGACGGTGCTCCAATTTCTGTGTCCCAATATCATAGAACCCCGCCGCCAATACGTTGAGGAAACGTTTAACCACTTCTTTGACTTCATCATCACTACGGAAGCGTTGGCCACTCAAGTGCTCTTTTAACTTCCCCAATAATCAACTCAGACAGTTATTATGCAACACTAAGAAAACTCAGGCGAACTATCCAGAACCACCGGCGAGGATGACTGACAGCCGATGTAACGCTGCTTCACGACAACGCACGAAACACAGGAACTTTTGACAGACTTAAAGTCGACTGTTACGCTTCACGCACCTTACAGTCCGGACCTCACGCCTAGTGATTATCACTTGTTCCCCAAGTTAAAGAGTGGCCAATGCTTTCGTAGTGCGATGAAGTCAAAGAGGAGGTTAAAAGTTTTCTCAACGG
>NW_026558073.1:0-42591 GCF_026930045.1 Uloborus diversus | reverse complement strand
GCTTTAACAGGGGAGATTTACCAATATTTCATAAAGGTTACTGGTAAAATATGTTACTGGTAGAAATTGGGCATATCAGCTGTGCCTGTTATTTTCCGGGAACGTTTCTGAATCGCTTTTACAGTGTTAAAATGCATCAGAACAAAATACAAAAAAAAATAAAAATAAAAATAAATAAATAAATAAAATAAAAATAAAAAAAATACAAAATTTATTTCTTCGTCAAAACGAAGAAATGAATTTTGTAACAATTGGAAAACAGCCATGTACTAGTTATTTTTCATTTTAATTTAGTGTTTTCTTTTGATTCGGAGATGTTTTTACAGAACATGTATAGATGCAATAGTTTGGAAATTATTGCGCCATGTTACTTTTTGCTGTTCAAAGTTAATAAGGAACAGTCAAGTACATTATTAAGCTTATAATTTACTTTTCTTAAGAAGAATGCTGCAGTGGATAAACTTAAAGTTCTTTATGAATTTATTGTATTTCAGTAATTTTTTTTTTCAAACAAGTGATTTTTCAAGAAAAATAACAAGAGTTGTAACGTTAATTTAGATCTGATTTCTATAATCTGATCTAATTTGTTTATTTTCCTAAATGTCCCAGAACAGTTAAAAAATAATCAAAATGCAAATTTTCACAAAAAAAAAAGAAAGAAAGAAAGAAAAAGAGAGGGAGATTTTTTTTCTCTCTCTATCGTTGGAAAACGCTCTAAACTGTTTTTTTTTTAAATTTAAAAAGTTTATTTTGTTCAGTATCTCA
Organism: Uloborus diversus; assembly: GCF_026930045.1. NCBI lineage: Eukaryota > Metazoa > Arthropoda > Arachnida > Araneae > Uloboridae > Uloborus > Uloborus diversus. Next base: position 41,826 of record NW_026558073.1, on the reverse strand, counting down.
TATGAAAGCACTAACTTTAATAACCCTTACAGGCGCGGGTCATTAAAATTTTAGAAATATAATAAAAAAACACAATGGATGGGATAAATTGGTTATCTGGACATAGATTTTAGAGTCAAATTTTTTTTTAATTCACCCCCTCCAGCTGGGGGTGGTGTCCCCGTTTGTGACCACCGCCCTCCTAGAGCAGAAATTGTTTTCTGAAGTGGTTATGCTTACCTCGTATGACAATTGGAGTAATTTCAAATATTTTAAGCTCTTAAGCATTTTTACTAATTATTTCAATAATTTATGCCATTAAGCATATTTAGAACACAAAATTCAATATTTTTACTATAAAAATTCCAAGATAAAGATGAAGTAAAATTCAAGAAAGTTCATATAGATTATATAAAATTATCTAAATAAGCAATTTAAAATGTTGAAAATATTTTTGGCACATTGTTCTTGCTTTATGTGCCCCCCTTTGTGCTATAAAATATTAAATGAAAAAATACGACTGTATAATACCATTTACAGAAAAAATAATATCAAAGCTGATAATAAAAAAAGTATACAACTGTCTGGTAGGAAAAGCAGATCTCAAATGTGTGCAGTCATGGACCTTCAAATTCACCTGTTCTTGGTCAAAAACCCAAAATAAATAAACAAAAGCCCATTGTAAACTATTCTTTTGGTCCCCCTTTTCTGAAATGTATCAAATTACATCTTTCACCCACAACAGTGAGATCAATGCTCTAGACGGGCGGTGTCCACATTTGGGGACACCTGGAAAGAAGCTTTGTTTATGCATTCAAAAATGAACTTGAATCTTTTGCAAAATTATGATTGATTAGCTCAGGATTCCTGAGGGAAAATGGTTGACTAATTTAGTTTATGGTGTAAATTTTAAAATCTTGAAAAAAATATTGTATTTGAGCTTGAAAATCGAGGTATTTTAAACAAGAAATTAAGCCAACAAAAAGAGTCATATTTAATAGTGCTGCCATCTCTGTGCATTAAAGAGAAATAAAAGCAACAAATGCAGCGATTTTTGGAGTTTTAAAGAAAAAAACTTTTTTTTAAAGAAATTTTTAAAATTGGTGTCCCTTTTTGTGACCACCGCGCCGGAAAGGGATAATGCAAGATGTACGATAAATTAATTTTCCTATACACCAGAGAATTATTTGCTGATTTTCCCACTAAAACTGTTGTGTATAAACAAGACAGAATTATTATATCATAATTATTAATTAGTAGAAATGCTTACAAGGACAGATACAAGGGAGGGGCGATGGGAGCTACCGCCTCTCCCTTGAGAGAACCTGCACCGGCAATTTTTCTGCATTGAAGTCCTAAAATACAAGTGTAGGCCCTTTTTGATGATGCTAAGAAAAGAAATAGGGTTCTAATCTCCCTCGAGAAACCTTTCGGAATTGAAGTATACAAAAAGGTAATTTTAGGCGATCTTTAGTGACGTTAGGAGAAGAACCTCTTTCAACAGAAAGAGGAAAGATCACTTTCGGGAATCTCTTTGGCTAAATCTCTATATTTTAGTTGTTTCATATGAAAATCCTTGCCCCCCCCCCCCCACGCAAGCATGTATAAATCATATAGGCAGTAAATTATTTAGTTAAAAAACCAACTGCTCTCTCTTTGAAAACTTTTTGGATCCCCCCCCCTTGACTGCTTACATAAAAAATGTAATATATTTTCATTTAATATATCTGTTTTAATGTACATAGATATGTATTAGTGCATATAACTCTAAAATTTAAAAAAAAAAGTAACTTTCTAATTGAAATCTCACAATCTACAAAATAAATAAATAAAATTTAAAAAAAAATCATTAATTGAACTAATTACAAAAACCTCATCTGATTGGAAATCGATCGTTGAATAATGATTAGAATGATTTGGATAATTTTTGACGTTTTTAGCGAAGAAAGCTAGTTTTTTTTAAAAAACAAAATTGATTTAAATGTGTGGTGTACATTTCTATTAAAAAGGAAAAAATTGGATTGCATATGTATATTTAAATATTTAACACTTATAAGTTTATGAACAAAATATAAGTAGTGTACTTTATTTTAATTTGAAAAAATCAATTTTCTATTTTCTCCAATTTTGCCAGAAAAAACAGGAGGAAAAATGGATTTGTTTTTCTACTGTCCCAAAATTTACGGAAATCTTGCTCTGTACGCATAAAACCTACCGTATGAATAAAACGTTTTGCTTTTAACCGAACATGTATGCATGAAAATTAGCGATGAACACTTGATTTGAACGTTAAAGTTTTAAAAATCGAGTAGACGAATACAAAATATATGAGGAATGAATTTTCCTGAAAATTTAGCTTTTTTTTTTTTTTTTTTTGAAGTGGTTCAATATCATTTGCATAAACCTTAATTTGTTATTTAAATGTTACGTTGTTATTTGTTAACGCATCTATTATAATTCTTGCTGCTCCTCTTGAATTTTTTTTTTTTTTTTTTTTTTTGTCGTCTAAACTCCACTTTACAACGCTTCGTTAAAATTTAACGAATAACCATTGCTGAGAACTAACACCAGTTTACAAAAAAAAAGGCGCTTTTAAAAAGCAGTGGTGCCTAACCAACGGCCCGCGAGCCACATGTGGCCCGTCGTTGTGCTCAATGTCACAAAACGAAATTTATATTCTGAAACACTCCAAAACAACTGATCATCTTCATTCGGTGTTATAAACAATTGCTACAAATTTGAAACCAAGTTGTCATAAATTGGTTTCTAAAAATCAAATACTAATTTCGCATCAATAAAATAAGCATATCGTGATGATGACAACAATTTTTGGTTTGCAATATCTTTTGTATTATCTTTTGGTTTGGTATCTTTCATTTTTCTTGTTTTCTCGTGTTATCTAAAATTTATTTTAATAACAATATTTTTATGTGGAAAACTCTACAATTCAATGAGCGATTATAAGCAATGATTTGTATGTTTCTTTTTGTATTTTACGTGTTACTTCTTATCATAATTACAAATGTACTGCCGCCGGTTCTTTTTTTTTTTTTTTTTGCAATTGCATTATTAATTCATTCTATCAGAAGGGATATTCTCACTGTAAAAACACTGTAACGCTCCTGGAAAATTTTGGGCAGCTGATGTGCCCAATTTTTGCCAATAACATATCTTGTAAAAAACAGAAACGCTTTCCGCAAAATTTTAATTCCCCTTTTTGAAATTATCCATGAAACTTTCTGAAGAATTTGGAAGTCTCCTCGGTTAAAACCAGTCATGTCTCGGGAACCTTCGAGAAAAACTAGGTAGGTTTAACAAAATTGATTAGAGCCATTCTCATTTTCCTTGAAAACTCCAGAAGCGTTAAAGCAACCATAGCCAAAGCTAAGACAGAATTGCAAGTAAGAACCTAGCCTCTCCTTTCTCTTACAGAGCTGCAGCTATCCAATGACTTATTCGTTCTCATTGGGAGCCTAGTCAATCTGGATGAACAGTAATCGATCTAAAACTGATACACTCAATAAACACTTTTATTCAATCTTTAAACTGGCAACTAAACATATTTTTCATTGTAGTGAAAAATCTGCATTCGTGTAACTTGCAGCAATACAGGAAACTTTTTTGCAAAGATACGTGGTTTTACGGTGAAATAGATGAAAACCTATGAAATCCCAAAACGTTCCACGGAAATAATCAGGGACGCTTCGACATTTTTTTATAGTGCTGGGAAATCAGCAATCCTAATCCAGATACATACTTCTACTTTGAGAAGGAGTTCGACCTTTGTCATAAATAAAAGAACATTCACTTTTACTTCAACCTATAACCCGAATTTCCGATAACGTATCTCACAAATCATTTAAACGCCGTAAATTTAACTCCCATAAATCCATTATTCATCTGAAGATAAATCAAAGAATCATCCTTCACAATTGGCTTGCGTCATCCAAGTAAATCAAAAAGATGGAGATTACTTAGATCATGTGATCAGTCACTGTATTGTACTGCGCAGTGAAGTTTACACAACTTTGATACATGTCGAGAAACTGGACATGAATCAAAGTTTATAGAACAAAGAATCAGGGGCGGACTGGCCCGCCGGCCAATGCGCCCTCAAGCCTAAACACCTTTTTTTTTATTTCAAAAAAGTTTTTCTTTTTAATTTATTTATTTATTTATTTATTCATTTTTTAATATTTTGATGCAATCTTTCTTTTTTTTTTTTCTCGCTCACAAATTTGTGCGACTTCCCTTCGCTTTTTTTTCCTTTTCTACTCGAAAACCTGTGTACCATCGGGTTTTTATTTTTTCTTTTCCTTTCTTTCATTCTTTCATTTTCGTTTCTTTTATACATTTATTTATTTATTTTACGCATTTTTTTTTTTTTTTTTTTTTTTTTTTTGCGCTCTTTGGAGGCCAAGGTTGACGCCCTCTTGTGGGACCCTTCGAATTATTCATTTTTAAAGTTGGTCCTGACTTTTTAAAAAAAAAATGACAGAAAAAACACAAGAGTTCTGGTGTCCGAAATCGTTGAAAATGCTCGAGTTTCTGAGAGCTAGAGCTTGTGTCACTTTTACTTTGTCACAAAAGATGGCTCATGTTCTTAAAAGCTAGTATACTCAATGTAATTTTTTTTTTCTAAAAACAGCACAAACTCACCAATTTAGACGTTAATTTATTAATTTCCCAAATCTAGGTGGGGCAATTGATTCTCCCCCCCCCCTCCCCACTCCAAATGACAGACCTGCACCTGCTCTTGAGATTTAACAATTTTTATCTATCAAAGCCTGCACAACGTTTAACCTGAAGTTTCTGTTTCATGACAAAAATAATAAAAAGTAATTTGGGGTTATCTCCCATTGCCCCATAACGATCCAGATCGATGCCCTGATTTGGCAGACTGAAATTATGACAATACCTAGATATGAGTCCATCAAAATGGAGATTTTCAACGAAATAATTAAAAGCATACAACCACATTTCCAAATCCCTCACGACTTAATGCATCGGGACGATCCGTGATTTATCCACCTTTTACGATCCGTCACGTGATCGTCTAAAATTTATTTAGACAACTCTTCCGTCTTCGGATCATCTGGGAGCTGTGATCAAGGTTCAAGACTGAGGTACGACTGAGGAAGTGTTTATTTTGATCCTTCCCCAATGGACTCAAGAACTAGGAAACGAAGACGGGGTGGTCTTATCTTTCGGCGGCTCTTTAAAGGGTTGTTTCGTCAAATGGGGCCTTCAGACTACTATGTTTACATTCCCCCGATAAGGCAATGTCGTACTATACTTTCGAAATGCTATCGTAGTTGGTTTCATAACGAAGAATCTACGCGAAACTTGGGAGACATGTACGTTTTCTTTTGAATGGGAAATCGCTTTGATAGGATGACCAAATAAAGAGGCTTTCTGTGACCCGCTTTCAGGGCCACAGAGAGCTAAGGCCCTTGTCAGTTTTGTCGCCGAGCCCCTCCCGCCCCCCAAAAAAGAAAAAAAAAGAAAAGAAAGGGTCGAAAAGAAGAGAAAAGGAGGGGAAGAAAAGAAAAGGGGAAAAGAAGAAAAAAAGGGGAAAGAAAAGAAAAGAAAAAAAGGGGGAGCAAAAAACCAGAACTGTTTGCTACAAAACAAATATGTCTATTTTAAGTGCCACAACAGTAAATACCAAAAGAGTAAATTTTACTTAATCTTTACCCTTTCTCTTATTCGGAATTTTTTATCCCCCTTTTTCTTTTTTCCTTTCCTTTTTTTCTTTCCTTTTATATTTCCTTCTTTTCTTTCTTTCTTTTTTTTGTGTCAGTGTCGCCGGGTCCCTAGTTTCCGATTAGGTGACGTGGCCTCTTATCGGGTCTGCCTACTTTTGAACCCGATAACTTATGTATTGGATGCGTACCGTCCCCTAAAAGTAATGCAATTTCTTGTGTATCACATCATATCATATCACACTCCAGAGTCCCCCATATATGTCGTTTTTTATGGTTTAACCGGTTAGGTGGAGTCCTGAAGACTGCTCCGTTTTTTCAATTCAGACCAGAAGCCAAGCAATCCGTGGTCGAGTACCCCCAGAGGTTTTAGTTCACTTGGAGGATTTTGTGACCACGACATACAGAGGGTGCATTATGAAAGTAATGCGCATGTTTTTTTTTTCTGACGTGAATGCTCACCGCAGCGAGTTCCAACTGGCGGGAAAAATGTAGCGTTTGGACCTGCCCTTCCCATGACGACTGAGCTCAGTTCGCTCCCATCAGCCAGAGTTTCAGGATATCGTTCCGCATGAAACCTGTGTTTTCACTACGTACTACGGGCTTGAAAGTTCTGTATAGAGTCCCAATGTTTTTCTTTAAGCTCTTTCTTCAATCGGGGACACACAAAAAACACATGGGAACCACAGTCTCCTTGCTCTGAACCAGTTTTGGTTTTTCCGTTAAACTTTTTGCAAGAGTTCCGCATTTGCAAACTTTCGGTTGCTGTCCCATGCACCGCAAATGGTGAAGTCTTCACAGAGCCAGACATTTGTAGGATGCTTAAACGACGGTCTAATTACCTGTCAAGCTGTCGTCAGTCCTAGCCGTTTTTAGACGTTCAGAACGTAACTCATCGTCGACGCTTTCCCGGTCCTCTTTGAAGGGCTTGTGTCATTTTTGACTTAGGTTTTTTACAACCAACCATCTTTGAAGGTCTGATAAAGTATTTGGCCCATTTCCGTAACATTCTTCTCCATCAGGATGTAAAATTTGCAAAGCGTATCATCGTTCGAGTGATTCCGAACATGACCCCACTAGAGAACGCTGACGCTTAACGGGCCTGAAAAATTTATGACTTCTCTGTGTTTAACCGATGCGGCTCATACACCCACCAATATTTGTCAACGTTTCAAAGTTTGTTTATTTTTGATTTGACGTCGCCTATTTTGACCGCAAGAGGCGCTGAACGGAACCCTTGCATCCACCAATCAATAACAACGTAACGGAAACAGAGGTTCCCTGTAGCCCCCTCTTTGTTGCCATGAGTTTCAGCGATTGTCATGGCCTATAAGAAGTGGAGCCATGTTCCGAAACCACACCCCGTGTCACAAAGCTTTCGTTCGACGAGCTCAACCGGTAGCGACCGGTCGATTGATCACGTGACAGCTAGTGACGTCAGCTGATGCTAAAGCATAAGAGGTGACGTCATTACTTGACGTCATTATTTTAACCGGTGAGCTACCGGTCGCTCATCGAACACAACCAAAGTACAAAAGCAGTTTTCACGCAGAACGATTTCCTGAAGTTGTGGCTGGTGGAAGCGAATTGAGCTCAGTCGTCATTGGAAGGGCAGAACCTCTACAACTTTTTCCCACCAGTTAGGTCACAGTGCGATTAACAGTCACGTCAGATTAAAAAAACATGCGCATTACTTTCATAACGCACCCTGTATTAAACACGCCCCAGTCACCATTAAGGAATACGGGGGATCTTCGACCGGCTAGGATCAAACCGGGACCATACGGTCCGACGCCTTACCAATTAGGCCACCGCAGCCTAGTATTTAAAACACTGTAATGATGCACAAAATCAATGATCAGTGGGAGAGCGAGATATACAGGTTAAGTGTAAATGTTGTAATAATTATAACTAAAAATTGAAGGCAATGATGATTGGCGCTGTACAGCTAATGAGATCGTTTTGTGTGTTCTCCTGCATATCGAGAGTTTTCACATTTCTTTTTTTTTTTTTGCAAAAAACTTTCTCTTCCCTAGCTTGAAAATCGCGGGAGTAGTGATGGGCATAATTGAGAAGTTTTGGTAATCGAGATCGCGGGAATCAAGTACTGCAGATAATCGAGTGATTGACAATCGAGATCTTTCGAAACCTAGAACTCGAGTGATTGATGATCGAGATCTTTTGAAATCGAGGAACTCGAGCGATTGCAATCGAGATCTTTTGAAATCGAGGAACTCGAGCAATTGCAATCGAGATCATCGAATTGAGTTCTCCGGTGATTGATTTTTGATTATATTAAATCGAGATTTGGGGATCTGATAATTGAGAATTCGAGCGGTGATAATCTAGAACTCGTGATTTGATAATCGAGAGAACTCGAGATACGATAATCGAGAACTGGAATTGTGATAATCGAGAACTCGAGATGTGATAACCGAAAACTCGTGAGAATCGAGTTCTCAAATGATCTTATAAATAATCGAGAACTGGAGTAGTGATAATCGAGAACTCGAGATGTGATAACCGAAAACTTGTGATAATCGATTTCTCAAATGATCTTAAATAAACGAGAACTGGAGTTGTGATAATCTAAAATTTGAAATCTGATAACCGAAAACTCGGTGAGAATCGAGATCTTAAATAATCGAGTGATTCGATCATGAGAACTCGATTATGCCCATCATCATGCGGAGTGTGGTTGTTTGTTTACACTAACAAAGCAACGCTTAGACTGTACGTTGCGGGGAACTTTCGCTTTTAGTAATGCTAATAAAGGGATGCAAATACATTCACGAAACGAATATTTAGTAGCCAAGAACGAAACCGATACTTACACACAGCGATTCCCTTCGAAAATTTTCGTGTGGCAGGGAAGGACTTCGTGCTGCTCTAAATTTTGCTACTCGTGAAAAACTCGTTTTAGCCATTTGGCGTAAGTCGATCGCGTTGTAGCGCTAGTCCACTGAAAAAGATATTTTAATGTCCTTTCAAACGTGATACGCTCAGGCGCTTATGTCCTTAGCACGTGCCTGGCACCTTCCATAGGGATGTAAAATTTCCGGAAAATCTGAGGCAGTAAAAAAAAAATCTTGAAAAGTTGGAAAAAAAATCCCGGAAAATATAAACACGTTCCTGTGAAAATATTAATTTGATTACGTGTCTAAAAAAATCTAAGAATAATTAAGTCTAGGATTATTTAGGATAACTGCTTTGTCATTTACAACATTGACTAGTAAAATTAATATCGGATTTGCTTCTGCGGGTTTTTTCAACAAGAATCGAAATCGAATTTCTAAAAAAGGTCCTAGCCAATGAAAAATCCAATCGTTCAATTTTTTATTCTTCATTCAAAGTGCTTATCCTTACAAAAGTAACTTATAATTATTAACCAGTAGGAAATAACATGTTAAAATTTATCCGGCTGTGTCATTTATATCACCCCTGGTTCAAATTCGCAAATAATTAGTAACCAATTTCTCATAGCATTCAGAATGAACTATCCTAAAGGGGAACAAGGGTACCTTCTGAATACTCACGACGTTCGGGAGGGGGGGGGGCATTCCGGTGAACATTTAAGAAATGTGGGAACGGGGAAGCAAGTTCAATGCGTGTACGTTTATTAATAGTCAAGAAAAAAATATACGTTTCTGCTCCAGTCCCTCATTCGCAATTTACAGAAGGACGTACAGGGTGTACAGCAAAGGACTCCCTGATTTCAAAATTAGATATCTCGAAAACAAAGAACGATATTAAAATAAAATAAACGATAGGTTTATTGTGAAGCCCATAAAAATCATATACAGGAACTCGGAAATTAATTTTAAAAAATGCCAACAGGTGGCGCTGAACAATGTAATTGCAATAGAAGTCTCCATAAATAGTGCTGCGAAGAGGTTAGTTGTTTCAGCAGTAGTTTAGTCTCTCAGATATGCTTTCTTATACGCTAAAAATTATCGTCCAACCTCTTCCCAGCACGACTTATGGCGACTTTTATTGCAATTACAGCGTGCAGCGCCACCTGTTGGAACTTTTTAAAACTAATTTACAAGTTCCTGTATATGATTTTTATGGGTTTCACGATAAACATACCAATTATTTTATTCCAATATCGTCCTTTGTTTTCGAGGTATCTAATTTTGAAACCAGGGAGTCCTTTGCTGGACACCCAGTACATGAATAATCTTACTGGTAATTGCTATGGTAGTTACAAGACATTATTCATGAATATATTGAAAGTTTGTTATAAATATCACTGGTAGATGAACAAATGATAACTTGGCTTATAAATTTTAAACTGCGTTTTATAACTTTAGACCCTCAAATGTTTCTAAGTTTCTATTTCCTTACTCTTAAATATCTATTTCAAATCACTCAACGGTCATTTGGCTTTGAAAAACCTAATCTTCGTAGTAAGTAAGAGTGTAATCGTTCAGGAACGCCAGTCATAAGAATAAAGAAAGGAAAACAAAAATTAGTTTGAATTTGGAGATCCTGAATTCAAACTATGTTTTTTGCAATCACGAATTGCAATAGGACCTACTCGTTGGTTTTCTTGTTTTCACTAGTAGATATATCGCAACCATAAATTGAATTCAAGACGTCAAAATTGAAATGATTGCCGGGGGCTGGATGTTGTGTGCTGGATACTGTAAAAAGGATTGTGTAAAGTCGAGAAGGTCGTTTATAAATAATTCGATTCCAAGACAGATGGACGCCTGTATTAAAAATATGTTTGTCTGTTGATAAAAAATTGTTTACATCAGGCTTTATTTATGTATTTATTTTTTTTAGCATTCATTTTCTGCAGAAATTATTGTTTTTATTTAAAAGAACAAACTTAGTCAAATACTTATTTAAGATATAAAAGTCATCAAAAAACAACCCTTCCGAAAACCCGTTTGCTCGCGGGGTAGGCCCAAAGAGGGTAATTGAACAGGGCAAAGCGGATAGGAATAAAATTATGAGATTGAGTGAACTTGGATGGCAACGTAGCCCACAGCTTTGATAGACAATGCTGCACAAATCAATAGGCGCATGCCCAATTGTAGGAAACTCAGTATTCCTGCAGTTGCTTCAGGCTTTGTTACCATCAGACCTGTGTTTTTTTGAAGCAGAGGTACGATCTGGTTTGTGAGTTAGACTTAGCAACGTGTAATCGAAATCTTACAACACTAGAGGCGTTTTCCTTTTGTGTTCACTGACCACTTACAAATAAGATGAACTTATTTGTTAATACAGCGTGTCCTGAAATAGACTGACTGTTTTCAAAAACTTATAATAGGTAAATGGTTAATGATAAAAACAAATTCTTGCAGAAAATTCATGTGGTGGGCGTTACATCTTTTTCCCTCCGAGTTCCAAATTTTAGTTCAGAAATTTTTCAATAGATGGCGCTGCATATATTAAGCCTGTAAGTCAAAAAAGAAGTATTGAAATTCACAGATTTTTCCTCCGATTTCGACAAGTGGTCACAGCCGACGGTTGTCATTTTGAAAATATTGTTATGTACTTTTGTTCATGAAGAACATTTTTCGAAAAATTATAATGTAATTTTCTATATATTTTTTTTAATTTACGGGCTTACATGTGCAGTGCCATCTACTGGAAAAATTTTCAACTTAAATTTAGAAATCCGGCCCGAGAGGGGGGGGGGGATTACGGCTCACCACATGAACTTTCCGCAAGAATTATTTTTTTTATCATTCACCGTTTTCCTGAAAACAGTCAGTCTTTTTCATGACACCCTGTAGCTAAACTTTTAGCTAATTTTTAAGAATAAATGCACAAGTGGTACCTACCCGCTTTGTCCAAGCACATGAATTCCTTACTTTCATCTATTACCAGCAATCCAAATCGCAAAATGCAAATCTGCATCTAAAATAATATTAATAAATGGATGCCTCAGTTGCCAACTTTTTTTTAAATCCTCATTTTTGCTTTAATAGTGCTTAATCAATGCTTAGCATGTGAATTTATATTAAAGTTTTGGTTCAGCACATTTCTGAGCCTGTGATGGCAGAAAATGTAACTCCAGGGCCAATTCACTCCTATGGATAACACTATCTTCTTCATCACTTTTCTCGATTTTTTTTTTTTTTTTTTTTATTGAGATAATCGATTTGACAAGTGAAGCATCCAAATGTCGCAAAATAAATTCTTAAAATCAAAAAGTACATGTTATGAACCGTTTTAGAGTAATCAGATTTAAAGAAAATCGAAAATTTTAAGGAAAGCAGGAAAAAACTTTGTTAGCGTCGTGCATAAAAACGCGTAAAGCATTTTTTTCCTAGGAGCGAATCGCCGACTTTCGGCGTCGCTTCTCGCCGTTAGGAAAACTTGATTCTTCTGCGCATGTGCGCCCGAGCTAAATCAACGTCGTGAGTCGCCACTCCGGAATCAGACTTTGATTTCAGCGTTACGCCGAGTAGCGACGACAAAGCTGGGTGATTTCGCTTCTAAGAAACCAGGGCCTAATGAACTGCCGGTTATTAGTCGATATGTGAAGACTCTTAATCCCTCAAAGGGCTAACGAGAGACTGTCTCAGCCTAGAACCCCTAGCCTAATTAGAAACTAGGGGCTCATCTCGGGAACAGAGTCGTATAAGTTTTATAGTAGAAGGGCGCCTAATGACAGGCCCTGGTCCCTCAGATGCTTACTTTGTGTTATTGGGGTGCAAGTTCAAAGGCCTACCAGCTTTAGGTTTACTTCCCTATATCGGCAAGCTTGCCGTATACTTAGAAAAATAGCAGGGTACAGTGAAACCTCAATAAGTAGTCGACCGGTTAAGTGGTCACTCTGTTTAAGTGGTCATTTTTCTTTGGTCCCGACAAGTTCTCATTCACAGTAATGTAAAACGATCCTCCTTTACTGGTCACCAAATTTAATTTTACCGGTTAACTAATCACTCAAAAAATTGTTTTCAAAAATTCCTTTTCCTTATCGGATCTTAGAAAATAGGGTCGGACTTAGTTGAAAGGCAATGATAATCATTTTTCCTTGAAATCTCGATCCTCCGTTCTGGTCATTCAAAGCATACTTCTTGCTGTGACTCTGCTGAGTGCCGAGAATAAGAATCAAACTCTTTCCAGCAAGACAGACAAAATCTAATACGTGGAGAAAGTTAGTCAGTATTTAACATCCGTTCAACGAACTACAACATAGAACTTAAAGCTTGATGTATATTAGAAGAGATAGTTCTTTTCCGAAAACAACAACTTCATCAGTCAACATTGAAGGATTTTATTAATGTACCGTAACTACATTAAAATAAGTTGTTGTTATTAAGTAATGTATAAGTAAGAGAAAATAAAACAAAGTAACTATCATTAGTATTTTCCCCCCTTTTTAAAATTTCCATTAATTTATAGACGTTGATTACGTAAGCTATTTTTTTCTCACAGAATTTTACTGCTATTCATTAATATTTGTAAGGCTTTTTTTTTTCTTCCGTAATTTCCCATTTCACATAAGTAGTCAAAAGTCTCCGTATAAAGTGGTCAAAAAATTTTGATCCCTTGAGTGACGACTTAACGAGGTTTTACTGATCAATAACAAAAATGCAACCATACCGTTGGAAAATTTCTAAAAAATAACAATAATTTTCGTCCTCCAATTTCGATGTGAGATTGATACAGCGGTGAACGTTTTGGAAATATTTTCTTGTCAAAAAAATTTGAGAAATAGCTATGTGATTTTCAATTATTTTTCTCGATTTAAAGTTAGGGACTTTTTATCTGCAGTGCCACCTATTGGAAAAATTTTAAATTAAGAAAAGAAACGGTGGGACGATAAATGCATGTTTTATGAAATGAATTTCCTGCAAAAATTGTTTTTAAAACCCTACAGTTTTCTTGTTACAAATTTTTGAAAACTGTCTGGCTATTTCAGAGCATGCTGTGTTATTTTACGTAATAACTTTTTAGTTAACTAACACTAGTTTACAAGTGCGATTTTTTTTATTTATTTTTTTGAGAAATCACTTGTTGTTTTCACTTGAACGTTGAATAAACTTTGATTTTATTTTTCTATGCTTTTATAGAGGTGTCCATATGCCAAGGAAGGGAATTATTTATAAACGACCTTCTCGACTTTACACAATTCTTTTTACGCGTAAACAGTACCCAGCACACAACATCCAGCCCATGTCATTCATTTGAATTGTGTCGTCTTGAATTCAAGTTATGGTTGAGATAAAAGCCATTAGTGGGAACAAGAAACCCAACGAGTTGGATCCTATTACAATTCGTGATTTCGGAAAACATAATTTGAATCCAAGATCTCCAAATTCAAACTAATTTTTGTTTTCATTTCTTTATTCTTCTGACTGGCGTTCTTGAACCATTACACTCATACGTACTACGAAGATTAGGTTTTTCAAAGTCTGTTTGTGTTTTGAAATAGGTATTTCACGTTAAGGAAATAGAAACTTGGAAACGATTGAGGTCCAAAGGTTATAAAAAGCAACTTTAAATCTATTAATCTAGCGATCATTCATTTACCTACCAGTCAGATTTATAACGAACTTTTAATATATTCATGTACTTATGCTCCACAATCGTAGTGTGTGAAGTTGAATTATATGTTCGTGCAAATCCCTCTACAAATTATGAGTGAGGGCCAATATAGACGGAGCGTGATGCACGTCACTATACACAGTGCAGTGAAAAATAGAGTTTTTACGCTGTGTATTTTAAACTCGGAGGAATACTCTCTTTAGAGCCCCTTAGCCCCTTAAAAAGAACAAGCTAACTGATCCGATACTTTGATTGCAGTTATTTTATAGAATACCTAGTTATTCCATGAAATAACTGATTGTGTCCATTAAAGTGCGTAATATGTTATTAATTTAACACTTTAACTGGTTATTCTATGAAATAACTAGGTATTCCATAAATTAACTAATGGGAGACAGTTAAATGTAAAATAAAAAATTTGTTTAAAATGAAATAACTATAGGTATTCTATAAATAAACTAATGATAGAAAATTAAAATGAAAAAGAAGCAATTTATCTCATTTATGTAGCGTCTAAACAGCATTTATGGAAACGTACCTTTAAATCATTTGTTACAACAAGGATTACTAAAATGACACTTGGAATTGCAAAGAACATTATTTCTAAAACAAAAACATTTTTTGTTGACACACTGGGGTTCTATACGAACATTTTGGGGGTAACACAGGGGTGGAAGATAAATGTATTTGTCGTCTATATATGATATAGATTATTTTACAATTAAACGGACTGACGATCGATATTCTATGAAATAACTAGTTAAACCGTGAAATACAACACTTAATTATATTTTACACTTTAACGGATACTATCAGTTATTCCATGAAATAACTAGGTATTCTATAAAATAACGGATTTCATACCTTAATGGTAACATATATACGATATAATATTCGCTGGTTGCTTTGTTGTATAACAATTGATGTTGAGTAAAATGTCCCTTAATATGAACCTAGAAAGATAACTTAGTTCACAAGTTCAACAAAAATTTATCGGGAAATGTTTACTGTAATAAACTTCATTTTCACACCTTATTTGTTTTTAATATGTATTAATTAAATCATCTTCATCTACGGAATAAAATAATCAAACATCAATCAGGCAACACATCTAACGCTTGGCCACCAGTTTTCTGCAATGAGGATTTTGTACAAATAATATTGTTTTCGCCCGACACTATTAGAACCAAAACGTTAGAAAAGTCAGCTCACCTTATATAGGAGCCTTAACCTTCTTGTTTCGCTCGCCAATCCCCATTCACCACCTGTGGTGACTCTTGCCGCGGGTCACAATTGATGCTTTTAAGGATTTTACTCCTTTGGACTAGGTCAAAAAAAAATTTTCAGCAGTACGTGACGGAGACTATAGCACCCAAAGGCCAAAAGTAGTCTGCAAGGTAGATCAGAATTAGATTAGTCGTAACACTTACTATGAATCGGCAAAAAGGGGTAATTGAAAATAAAATGAATTAAAAAGTTACAGGTAAAACGAAGACCATAAAGTTTCAAAATAAAATAAAAAACTGAAGCACAGTAGCTGCGGGAGCAAGTCCTTTTGAGCTCTTAGCCACTGAGGACTCCTGCATTGACTTAGTCGCCCCCCCCCCCCCACTTTCTTTTTCTTTTTTTGAGCAATCATGATTGCTTATTGTTCTCACTTGACTGTTTTGATGTCCTTTGATTTTATTTTCCCACCGCCACCCTCTGCAGCATCACCGTCGACCGGGTCCTCACGATGCTGCTCCTCTAGCGAAAGCCGTCTCCAGGTTGTATTCATATCCTACACACACGCGCATACATACACAACTACACACACACGCACGCACACACATATACACACAAACACATACACACACATACACCTACACACACACGCACGCACACACATATACACACACACGCATGCATGCACACATAAACAGAAACACATACACACATATACACCTACACACACATACACCTACACACACAAATACACACACACGCATGCATGCACACATAAACAGAAACACATACACACATATACACCTACACACACATACACAAACACATACACACATACACCTACACAAAAACATACACACACAAAAAAATACAGACACCTACACATGCACACACACACAAACACATATGCCTACACACTCATACACATACCCCCCCCCCCCCCCCCACATTCATACACACAACTGCTCACACACTTATGCCTGCACACAGACACAAACACACATGCCTACACACATACACATACCCCTACACACAACACACATACCCCCCCCCCACACAAACACACAAGCCTACATACACACACTCGTGATTGCGAAAAACATAATTTGAATTCAAGATGTCAAAATTAAAATTATTATTATTATTATTTTTTTTTTTTTTGGAGCAATCACGATTGCTTATTGTTTTTACTTGACTGTTTTTGACGTTCCATTGATTTTTCCCACCGCCACCCTACGCACCATCATCGTCGATGGGCTCCTCACAATGCTGCTCCTATAGCGAAAGCCGTTTCCAGGTTGCGTCCATGTCCTACACACACGCGCATACATACACAACTACACACACAGACATACACAAACATATACACACACATACACCTACACACACATATACACATACAAACACATACACACACGCATACATACGGACACCCACACATACACACACAAAAACATACACACAACTACCCACACATTCATGCCTGCACACAGATACAAACACATATGCTTACACACACATACACATACCCCCCCACACACACATTCAGGAGCGTAGCTAAGGGGGGGTTTTGGGGACAACCCCCCCCCCCCCCCGAAACGTTAGTCTTAAAAAAAAGAGAGAAAAAGAGGGAAGAGAAAGAAAAAAAAGAAGAAAAAGAAAAAAAATCAAAACGAATTTTTCCTGAGTAACAAAGGTCAAAAATTCATTTCGCTCCCCCCCCCCCCCAATGCCATTGAAAATCTGCACCATGTGTGACCCTCAAGCATAAAGACGCCTTCCTCTGCTGCGACAATTTTTTGATAATTGAGTGAAAGGTGACACTTCGCTTTAGAAATGAGATTGATTTGTTAAATCCACATATATGCAGCCTTTGTTTGTCATTGATTCTGCAAATTGTTAAATATGTTTAATTTTATGAGCCGCGCAGTGGGAATATTGCATACAGTCGAATCTGTATATTTCGAATTTCACATTAAAGAAAAAAATAGAGATAAAGACGTTTTGAAATACGGGGGTTTTAAGAGACTTTTTATAGAAATTTGAAATATGATGGTGAAAATTTGAATTCGATACTAAAGACAACGTGGGCTCTTGATTAAAATTCCTCTTTATTAGTTTTGTTAGGTATTTATTCTATTATTACATTATTTAGTGCTTTATTGAGAGTTTAAGGAATCATTTTGACAGTAAAAGAAACTTTAAGCATATCTTTTTCAAGAAGAAGTCTTTTATTGCTTTTTGGTCCCTGATTTTTTTTTTTTTTTTTGGATTCATTATTTATGCTCTTGAGGTTAGCAATTGCAGCAAATCTAACTTGGTCAGTATTCTACAATTTTCCTTTTTTCATCACTTGAAAAAAATTTATACTTTCTTTTCACTCCTATCATTTCGGTTTTCTAAGGAATCACAATTTTAAGAAAGAGAGCTACCAAAGAACAGTACTAATCCGGATAACAGAGCGAAATGGTTTTTAACTTGAATGATCTTTAAACATGAAATTGAAATGTTCATCTTAACATTTCAAACCTGTGAATTTCACCCCTTTACTCTTCTTCCAAGAAAGTGCGCGAAACGACTGTCCTTCGGTTAATCTTCCTGGAAAGCCTATTCGTGGAACGCATTTCTCCCTTTTTTCCACTGCCTCCTCAGCTCTTGAAGACAATTCCTCTGTTTCTGAGTTGAAGAAAATGTTTTTGTTTGCTGCTTTAAAGATCATTGGGCTTTGAATCCGAAAATGATAGCATAACCGAAATTCGAGATGATAGAGGTTTTTGTTGGTCTGATCTCGTGTGTGTCATAGGTCATAGTCAAAACGACCTTTGCTAACCAGAGTATCCATTGCAATCACATTGATTTTTCATCCAGTATTTACTGCATATTCTTTTGGAAACGTACAGTCTGTTTAAAATAGTACATTCTAAGTGAAAGTTGTTGCATAATGAAGCGAGCAAGACCGATAACAAGCTTTTTTCAACCAAAAAAAAAAAAAAAAAATTAAAATGACGAAAAGGATTGCTCTAAAAAGAGAAAGTTAACGTCGTCTGAAGAAAACGAAGTACAGTCTGCAAAGCAACATCAGTCCCATCGGACCCTTCTGAAGGTAATTTTATTTTAATTCAAAAGAAAAACTGCATAGCATTACATGAATAAAATGTTTAAAAACGAGATGAATCTAGATTATTTCTATTAGCTTGGTTCGGATTAAAAAGTAGAAAAAAAAAAAAAAAAAAAAAAAGACTTCTGTTTATAAAACCCAAAAATTGCTGTTGCACTCTCAAATAGATATTTATGTAAATTCTAAAGCGGCTAATAAAATTAAAAATGAAGACTTGAGAGGAGAACAGATGGTATGCATTTGAGCGAATAACTTTCTACCGCCTATATTTCTTCCCTAACTTTTTTTACTCAAATTTTATTAACTGCTTTAGATTTAGTATAAATGTAAATACATAAAAAGCAACATATAAATATAACGATATGAAAAGCAATTTTATTTTTTGTGGGTTATAATTCAAGAAGTCTTTTTTTATTTTATTTCATACTTTTAGTGCAAACCAAGTTAGTAAAAATAGTCTTTATAGTCTGACCACCGATGAGATTGAAAGTCAAACATCCAATTTACAGGCAGAAATGGAAGTATCTATTAGCTTTCAGGGATGCCAGCTTTTGTAGATGTGTGTTAGCCTCTAAATTAAGCAGTCACACTGAAATGAACGGAACACGCTCATCAGATATTCGATTTCCCCTTGATTTGGAAAGACTGGTTTTGACAAGAGAATGCTAGAAAATTTCACTTTAAATTAAAGGAAAAAGAAAAAAAAGTTGAATTTTCCACAACATTAAAAAAATTAAAAATTCCTTGCTTTTGTTTTGTTTGACACAAGTATCGGAATAGGGTCACCCCTTTCCAAAGTATGTAAGATACACCTCCCTCTCATTTCTTTAATACTAAATATATATATATATATATATATATATATATATATATATATATATATATATATATATATATATATATATATATATATATATGTAAAAGAAGAAACCCCCCCCCCCCGAAAGTCGGGTCTAGCTACGCCCCTGCACACATTCATACACACAACTACCCACACACTTATACTAGCACACAGACACAAACACACATGCCTACACACACATACACATAAACCCTACACACAAACACATACTCCCACACACAAACACACACGCCTACATACACACACTCGTGATTGCGAAAAACATAATTTGAATTCAAGATGTCAAAATTCAAATTAGTTTTTTTTTTTTGAGCAATCACGATTGCTTATTGTTCTCATTTGACCGTTTTTGGTGTCCGTGCCTTTTTCAACTTGGAACAGAAGCCTATGCAGCACCACCGCCCACCGTCCTCTGCTGGCGGCGCGGCGCGGCTGCTCCTGTTTTGAGCTATCCACTTCTCTTGGTCGGAGGCGTCCATGTCCTACACACACGCACGTTCACACACATACACACACGACTTCACACACATACCCTCACACACGCCTACGTGCATACACACAAATCTACGCACACACGCAACTATGCACACGTAACCGCCCAGGAGGAGAGGCAGGCTTGGGGGGGGGGGGGGACAGGAGCCGTTTCTAGAAACAATAACTCCAATGAATAGGGTCCTGTCTCAGTTCGTGATTGCGAAAAACATAATTTGAATTCAAAATTTCAGAATTCAAATTAATTTTCTTTTTCTTTTTTCTTTTTTCTATTTTATTTTGAACTGTATTTTTTCTGCTTCAAATTTGAGAAATCGTGCAAAAAGTGGGGGGAGGGGAATCTTTTCGATTCAGAAATAGGCTGCTGACTTCCTTAAAAATTTGCGACGAGTACTGTAGGGACTGTTTGTGCTGCCTGGTTATTGTTTTGTATTCCTTTTTGCATTAATTGGCCAACTTATTTCAACTTAAATTCATTGTTTTATACAGAAAATGTATCCATATATATATATATATATGTATATATATTTTATATATATATAGTCAACTCTCGATATGGTCGAAGTCCCAAGGTACCGGCTAAATTGTTCGAGTTTTTGGTAGTTTGAGTTATGGGAAGTTTCTACAACAGTCTCAAAAGTTTGGGACCCAATAAAAACTTTGAGATAAAGGAATATTCGAGTTATGAGCTTCGAGTTATCAAGATCCGACTCTACATAGAAAAATATACATTGTCGTATCTGTGAAAGTCGTATTATATATAACCGTGAGTCTTGATGACGGTCGGTGTAGTTAAGATAAGGTGAGATAAAGATCTATTAACAAAAACGCACACATATGTAACGAACAGCAGAGAAAATAAAATAAAGTTACACATTCAACGTAAATTACAAAACATTAAGAAATTCTAAATTATAGTTCAACGTGAGTTAGTAGTAAGAAGTCAACACTAAAGAACGCCAAAGGCGCTGTCCCCAGTGTTATTAAATCAGCATAATTTGGAGTAAAGATACAAAAAATATATTAAATTATGTGATATTTGTTTCAAAAAAGTACAATATACACATGCAGTAAATATTTCACGTAAAACAATAATTTGCATGTTTGACTCCAAAAAAAAAAAACATTATAGCTCGTATTGAACATTTTATATTATAAAATCACAATACAAAATCTCTTATCCCTCCCCCCCCCCCACCAGGTTGGCAAGTCAGTACATTTTATCAGCTAAAAGTTTATTACTGAGCAAATGTTGTTGTTTTTTTTGAGCAATCACGATTGCTTATTGTTCTCACTTGACTGTTTTGATGTCCTTTGATTTTATTTTCCCACCGCCACCCTCTGCAGCATCACCGTCGACCGGGGCCTCACGATGCTGCTTCTATAGCGAAAGCCGTCTCCAGGTTGCTTCCATGTCCTACACACACGCGCATACATACACAACTACACGCGCATACATACACAACTACACACACATACACACACATACACCTACACACACATACATACACACATTCATGCTTGCACACAGACACAAACACATATGCCTACACACATACACATACCCCCCCCCCCCACACATTCATATACACAACTACCCACACACTTATGCCTGCACACAGACACAAACACTCATGCCTACACACACATACACATACCCCCTACACACAAACACACATAACCCCCACACACAAACACACATAACCCCCACACACAAACACACATAACCCCCACACACAAACACACACGCCTACATACACACACTCGTGATTGCGAAAAACATAATTTGAATACAAGATGTCAAAATTCAAATTAACTTTTTTTTTTTGAAATAATTCATCAACCCCATGTTTATATTTTTGAAGTTCTTTTTATTCCTAACATCTTCCGAAAGTTCATTAAACAGCCATGGTGCCAAGAAAAGAATTGCTCTTTAATAATCGTTTTATTTGGTTTTGAAAATTTTATATTTGTTTTCCTGAAATTTGAGTATTATATTCTTTATCATTAATTTCCAATCAGTTATTGTTTTTACGTAAAAAGTACTATATTCTCTGTGCACATATTTCTCTGATATTATAAATTTTCACGGCTCTTGTAAAAAAACTATCGTTAAAAAAAAAAAGAAAAAAAAAACAAAACATGTCTAGATCCATTAATTATTTTCAAAATTTTTGCACAAGTTCTATTAAAATTGGTAAGATTTGTTTCATAATCACCACCCCATGCACAAATACCATACTTAATTATTAAGTTTATCCAGGCATAAAATAAACGTCTGAGAAACCTTTTCCCAACTATATTTCTCAATAAATAAAGCCAATGTATTCTATCTCTTAATTTTTTTAACATGGCATTTCCATTTTAAATTTTCACTAAAAGTCATATTTGCAACTCGTTCTGTTGTTGGGCAGTCACAATTATTTGTGAAATCGCATGTCTGTTCGTGATATTTTATGACCAAATCAATTTTATTAGTCTCTTTCTTTTTTAATTCAAACTTTATGTATATTGTTTTATTTATATTTAGATATAACATATTATCAGTTAACTATCTATTAAAAACAGTTAAATCAACTTACATTTAGTTCTTAATATCATCAATGCTCTTTGCACAATATGTTAATGCTGCATCTTCTGCATATAGAGTAATTGTACCGTACAATTTAATGTGTTTGTGTTAATACAACATGTACAGGGTGTTCCAAAAATGACTGATATATTTGAAAAATCAATAAAAACGAAATGAGCAGCGATATAAATATACCGTTTGTTGCACCATGCTTGAGATAACAGTAAAGTTTCAGAAAGACAAACTTTCGCAATTTGTTACAATGTTTCTCAACAGATGGCGCTGCAGATTTTTAAAAATAGAAACTAAAACAAAGTCTGTAAGATCGCCAAAATGACCGCTATATTTGAAAAATCAATAAAAACTAAACGGGCAGCATTGATTTTTCAAACATACTGATCATTTTGGCAATCTTGCAGGCTGCGTTTTCTTTTATACCGTTTAAAATACTTGCAGCGCCATCTGTTGAGGAACATTGTAACTAATTTTGAAAGTTTGTCTGTCTGAAAATTTACTGGTGTCTCAAGCATAATGCAACAAACGGTATATTTCTTTCGCTGCCCGTTTAGTTTTTATTGATTTTTCAAATGCATCAGCCATTTTTGGAACACCTTGTGTATATATATATTAAAAAGTAAAAGACCCAAAATTGATCCCTGAGGGACTCCAATTTTTGTTGTTCATTATTTGCGTTTCGTTCATGTTTTCGGCATATAGTTCTACAATGACGGCAAAACTCCTCTTCGACTAAGATCAGCACTTATAGCGGGACAGGCAAAAACGTGGCTCAGCGTCAGCTGCGTATCTGGGCAGTTATCGAATTTCTGTAGAGTAGACTCCCCAATTGAACTAACTACCCTTATATGGTAATAATTCGAAAAACAGCGCTACCCAATGACCAACCAACGAAGGCATTGCTGTGGCGATGGATCCAAATATTTCAAATTGAATTGTTAATTAATTAATTCTGAGCTTCAAATTAGAGATTAACCGATTAATCTCTACTAACCGATGATCTCCACTAATAATTTCTAATATCTTCTATAGATGGCAGTGATATCCTTAAGGATTATGTGTTTTCAGATGGCAACCGCTAATTCATATAAATAAAACAAAGAATTCATATTTGTGATTATATGCATTGATATAAAAGAAAACAAAATAGAATAATAAATACTACTCGAGTTACTATTCGTTACTCGAGTTTTTCCCGAGTAACGAATTTTAGGGCTAACGCGAATTCCTCTTCTTTATTTTACGAATTTTTTTGGAAGGAAGTATCGGTTTCGTTATTGAGTCCTAAATATTGATTTCGTGAATATATTTTATCCCTATTGCGTATTGCGTCACTGATAGCGAAAGTTCCATTCACAATACTAGTCCACGCATCGCTTTATTAGTGCATCAAGTAACCACTCGGCGTCAATTTTCTTTCTAAATATTATAGTTGATGAAATAAAATGGTACCTTAGTCCACTGTTTCATCTAAAGTTTGTAAAGTTGCTTAACTAAAAAGTACGTCGACGGTAGCACGACATTAAGTATAAGTGATGTACGTGCCATGTAATTTTATTTTAGGTCTTTCCCTGCCATTGATCATTTATTTTGCGCATCTTAACAGTTTTTTTATGTTGAATGAAGCAGCTTTTTTATGTTTTAATTACAGTAAAAGTACAGTTCTTAATTATAAGATACTTTTGTCTCGTTGAAGAATGCTTTAAAGCAGTTTAAGAGGTGTTTATAAGTGTCTTAAAGAATTTGGTATGTTTCAAAAAAATTTGTATGCATACCCTTTTCTACAACGCGAAATTTGAACTTACGCGAAAAGTCTTGGAACGCATCCCTCACGTAAGTCGGGACTCGACTGTATAATCAATTTCATTTGAATCGTTTATTTCAGCCTGTCAAACGCCAAGTTTTCTCTTTTCAAGTAAAAAACTCTTGTCATCCTATAAAATGACTCAATGGGGCTTACAATAATTTGAAAAAAAAAAAAAAAAAAAAAAACAGGATTAAATGTGTGTGTGTGTGTCACTTTCAGTGAAAAGTATTCTAATCCTTATCAGAAAAATTCAACGTGATCCTTAAAATGTTTTCCGAAAGTTTGAAACTTGGAGCTTGACTGGTTTATGAAATGAACGATTACGTTGAAGTGATTAAGATGAATAAGATTTTGATTCCGAAGCATTAGAAGTTGTTGCCAAAACCAGCAATCGAAGGAATAAAAGTCGTTGGGATTAATAACATTCTGTAGCCATGAGTCAGGTTTCTGCAATGCGGGTTCTTTGAACGAGAATCAAAATACTTTCTCACAGTTTGCAGATACATTTTTAAGCACCTGAAAATACCCCACTGCTTAATCATTCAAAAAAATAAGTTCTTTCGTGCAGCAAATGGCGGACATCGAAGGTCAAACTGCCAGATGCCTTGGCACGGGTGTGTGACGATGAATCAAAAATCGCCTGCCAGGAGAACGATTAGAAATATGTGCGTGCTTAATCGTTTCTACGTTCTTGACTGGACGCGGTAGATATGTCTTTGAGATCGTGAGAATTCGAATGTTGGGGCACCGGTTCCCAAGCTGTGTGACATGCGAATGTTTGTGAAAAGAGTTTGTTAGGATTTAGTGACGGGCGGGGGGAGAGGAGAAGAAGTAAGTTAACCTAACTTATACTCTCCCAAACATCAGTTTACCAAAGTTGCAGTTACTTTTATTGACAAGGAATTGTGGGGTAAAGTGAAATAGTTAAGAGAACTTTCCTTTTTCAAAATCATTATTATAATACTATTGTGTACTCACTCCAGCTCAGTCACTCCTATGCCGGGCTGATGAGTTCTAATAAGCACAAAACTGCAGTCCTCGGCTGGAATTGACTGAGCTGGCGGTGTATTTCATGTAAGAATACTAGGGTGGTTCAAAAAAACTTTTTTTTCAGCTAGAGTCCGAACACCCTGTATTTTTTTAGACTTACTAAAAGTTTTATGCTGTAAAAGTTTTAGTTTCTGGCTCAAATTTTAAAAGGGTGCTCAAAAACCCCAAAATTTAACATTAGCCGTAGAATAGATTTAGAAACATTTAATTTCTCCAGCTGTTTTTTTTTCTATATAATTATTTTATTGCAATGTATATGCATATTACTAGTGTTTATTATGATATGTAGCATTGTTTTTTCAGTTTCACGTAATTTTTCGACCCCCCCCCCCTCCTCATACGTATGAAGTTTTGGGGAGAGGGTTGAGCGCCCTCTTTCAGTTGAAATAGGAAGCTAAAATTCTTCCAGTATATTGCTATCCACAGATCTAAAAGTATTGAGGGGTGTCCTGTTATCTAGGAGAAACTTTTTTTACATGTCTTTTTAAACCACCCTAATGAATACGTTGGAACTTTGTTTTGAAAATTGAAACACAAAAGGAAAGAATGATGCACTTTGAGATAAAATTAACATTAATATACTATTTTTCCTTTTTTTTTTGCAGAAAATTTGTACCTTGAGAAAAAAACGAAAAATTTTAACCTGTTTTTCGCAGGAGATAAAGTGAAAAATAAAATATTTTTTTCAAATGAAGAAACCTTTTTTTATTATCAAAAATACTATTTGATATTGATTATTTTTTCAAAATCAATGATATAGATGAGGATACATAACAGCGAATGATCAAGTAACGCTCCTGACGTCATCAACAATGAAATTCGCGCCACGGCATGATAATATAATAATATATTTTTGGCAATGTTTGACATGCAGGAAAAGGCTTTATCGTGACGAGGCTGAACTCGATCCGGTAACTTAACTGTTTTACTGGTAAGACTGTGTCATTTTAGGAGAATGAAGAAAAGGAAAGGTGGTCAATTATGAACGCTATCTACTGCAGTTTAGGGTTAATGCACTGGAGTTAGGGTTGAAATTTCAACTATCAAAATATCACCAAACAGGCAATTGCTTTGTTAAAATGCAGAAGAGTAGAAGCAATTTTCACCCGTGATACCTTGACGGGCGACTTTCTAGTGGTTGTTTTAAAAGTCATTAGTAGAAACAAGAAACCCAACAAAACTTATTGCAATTCATGACTGCGAAAAAAATAATTTGAATTCAAGATCTCGAAATTCAAACTAATTTCGTTTTATTTTATTGAGCAATCACATTGCTTATTGTTCTCATTTGACGGTTTTTGGCGTCTTTTGGTTTTATTCCCCCCCCCGCTTCCCTCTGCAGCACCACCGTCGACCGCCCCCCCCCCGATGCTGCTCCTCCAGCGAGCAAAGTCTCCAGGTTGCGTCCATATCCTACACACACACGCATACATACACACACCTACACACACGCTTACATACACACACGCATACCCACACACTCATGCCTGCACACAAGCCCAAACACATACAAACCCACACACACACATACCCACACATACATACCCACACACACATACCCACACACACATACCCACACACACATACCCACACAATCACATACCCACACACATACCCACACACTCATGCCTGCACACAAGCCCAAACACATACAAACCCACACACACACATACCCACACATACATACCCACACACACATACCCACACACACATACCCACACACACATACCCACACAATCACATACCCACACACACATACCCACACACAAATACCCACACACACACATACCTACACACAAATATCCACACACACACTCATGATTGCGAAAAACATAATTTGAATTCAAAATGTCAAAATTCAAATTCCTTTTTCAATGTAAGTTTTTTAAATTTTAGCTCAAATGAATGTTTTATTCGTTCTTTTTAAACATCTTTTTTAGACATGAACTTTTTGCGTACGTTTGTTTAACTTAAACTTTCTCTTTTTCTAGAGGAGAGATACTGCGCAGTGGTGCTCCAGGTCCACGCCTTGTGGCTGGGAGGTGTACAGGCCTTTCATGAGGAATGTTGAATACTTCATCAAAAGCCCGTAAGTGTCTCAATATTATTATCTTAAACATTTTCTTCCTTCACCTTATCTAAGTGGGCTAAATACACACAAAAGTCAACTGAAAATTCTTATCTCGGACATGTTTCTGATTATCTAATATTAAATGAACGGATTCTGCTAAAGATTATGTAATCATACGTATAGTTTTTTTACGATAAGATAAGGCCTGACATTGATGAAGTTCATTTCTTGTTGAGCTAGAGGGAGGAGAATTTTTTTATGTTTTCATACAATTGAGTTGCTATTCCATAGTCGAAGCTATTGTTGAGCAAATGTTAATTGCTTACTACTTCTTATTGGAGCCTTGCACACAGATGTATTATTTTTACTTTTATTTTATTTGTTTATTTACTTTGACTGTGCTTTGTATTTTCAAATAGAGTTATTTTTTCGTTTCACAATGTCCTCATGTTAAAAATCAGAAAGCTGATTCTGGACACGAGGACATTCTAAAGTGCGTAATGGAACACTCTAAAGTGTTTCTGAAAAGAAAACTACTTCCTACAAGTATACTCTAGTCAAACAAGTCTAGAACTAAACTGATCGAGAAATCATAGTTCGAAAAAATCCCAAAGCGCTCGAAATTGAAATTTGGCACCATAAAGCGTATAAAAGTGACCTTTTCTACAACAAATTTTCCTTACCGTTTCAAAATTTAAACCACTTTGAACAAGGGCGGATACAGACTACCATTTTAGGGGGGGGGTCATGTTGAAGAATAATTCCTCCACCCCCACGAACGAACTTACGGTTTTAGTACTAAAAATCTCTGCTTGGGGGTCAATAAAAAGCCCCCAAATCGACCCGGAAATAATGCACTTAGTAGAGCTATAAAGTTACTAAATAATTTCATAAGCAATGAAAAGAAGCAATATTTCAAATATTTACTTTGAAAAATATTAATAATAATAAACTGAAAAGATTACAGAAATTGTTTACATTTTTTTCATCGAATGCTTGAACACAATGTGGACGGATATTAATGCACGGTTAAGGGGGGGGGGGAGCTTGACCACCATGACCCCCCCCCCCCCCCTTGTATGACTTCGAAGACCGTAAAAACCTACACCAGGTGAAGTTTTTTCCAAGTCTGAATACTAAATATAGCACTTGGAGCATTTGTTTCTAACTAATTAATTTCAAAAACCTCAGCTCAAGTTACACCATGCTA
This sequence comes from Uloborus diversus, assembly GCF_026930045.1. Taxonomy (NCBI): domain Eukaryota; kingdom Metazoa; phylum Arthropoda; class Arachnida; order Araneae; family Uloboridae; genus Uloborus; species Uloborus diversus. The sequence goes on along the minus strand of NW_026558073.1, from coordinate 13,207 downwards.
TTAACAATACTTCCAAGAAAAATGAATTGTATTAGAATAGCTGAATTCTATTATGTCAAAGCGTAGTCTTTTAATAAAATTTAGAGGACATTGCGAGTTTGTACCTAGAAGGGAAGGGGTGCCTTTTCTTCCACGCCTATGTAGAGAGAATTAAATTTTTAAATTCTTTGAGAAGTATGTCAGTAAATTAGATACTCGTTCAGCGCTCGGTAATAAACTAGAGTACAGTAACGATGCCAAATATATAGATATACATATCACTACACTAAGAAATGAAACACTACAGAATTATAAAGTAAGAAAAACAACGTTAAAAAAAGCACAAATTTGCCAATTACAGCAGACACGTGTTTCGGCGTTATAGGGAACGCCTTTTTCAATGCAAAAAGTAATGAGCTTATGGATAAAAAGACATCCGACAAGGCTTTTGTCGGATGTCTTTTTATTGAAAAAGGCGTTCCCTGTAACGCCGAAACACGTGTCTGCTGTAATTGGCAAATTTGTGCTTTTTTTAACGTTGTTTTTCTGACTTTATTGTTCAGCACAAAGGTATTTATTTATTTTATCTTACTACAGAATTAGTTGAAAATCTCTAGGAAACTGGTATTCCATAAAATTCTCGAGTCATCGATAAAGCTTCTTCTCAGCTAATGCAATTACAATAAACTAAGAAGATGTTTGGTTAACAAAAAAAAAAATAATAATAATAATAATAATCATTTACTACAGGGTTAGCATAAAAGAGTATCCCGGTTTTGTAAATTTATTTTTTGTAAACTGTTACACTTATCGCTTAAAGGGAGTCAGTACCCTAAATATTTTCAAAAATTCAATTTTTTGATTTTTATATATTTTGAAATTCCATTTCAATACTTTTTTAATAATACATACTTCTTGATCGTGCTCATATTAAAAGTAAAAGTAAGCTTTAAAACTAGTATGTTGTGGCCATCACGAAACTTTCTTCTATATTTTTCTTTTTTTCTGATCCCTCCCCATGCTTGATGAGGAAGCAATATTCCCAGCAAAAACAAAATTACACATGCAAAAACTTGACGACCATCCCAATGTCTGAATTATTGCAAAAGCAAAGCAAAGAGCGAAAATTGAAAGTTATTTTAAAAGCCTTGCTCGAATTAATTACAAATATTTTATTTGTTATCAAACATAAGATGGCAACAGTTAAAAATTTTAAATCATTGAGATAATATTTCCGATCATTTCCATACAATTAAAATCACGAGAAATACGCAGACGACAATCTATTACGATTCATCTTTCTTATTGTTGCATTAATAAAGCTATTTTTATTCGCTAAAAAAATAATAATAAAAATAAATCAGCACCTCTTGGCACGATTGGCGCCAAAATTGAACCAAAGCCTGTTTACCTGTACATATGGATTCACATATATTCCAAATTTCAACCAGAACGTAGCATTACTTCTTGAGATAGGGCACTCACAATGGAAAAAAAAGAACGGGCGATTACGCTACCCCCTATTTAGCTGTTGACACCAAAATAAAATCAGCTTTTATACCCACTAAGGGCTACTTGCCGATAAATTTTTCTTTCATTCCGTTCATTATTTCTTGAGATACAGCAGTCACAATTGACGACAAAAAACGTTCTATAGCTCAACCCCCGTTTGAGTTATTGACACCAAAATTGAATCAGCACCTGTTCCTGTTACTGGCAACATATGGACCAAATTTTGTTTGATCCGCCAGTTACTTCCTGAGGAATAGCAATCACGCGTAACTTAAAAAACGTCCTATTGCTCCACCCCCCTTGGATGAATTCGCGCCAAAAACCAATGGGCACAAGTTCACATAGGGGCACATATGTGTACCAAATTTCGTTCGATTTCATGCGGTAGTTTTTGCTGTAGAGCGGCCACAAAAAACTGGTCACACACAGACATGACACACATACACACACACATAAACACAGACAGACAGACATTTTCCAAAAATAGTCGAAATGGACTCAGCACACCTCAAAACGTTCGAATCCGTCAAAATTCGAAATTCGAAAATTTGCACGAATCCAATACTTTCTTCTATATATTAGATATAGAAGAAAGTAAAAATGTAAACCTATTTTGATGAGGTATGATTTTCCCCTTTAAATTGCAATATCTCGAAATGGTATTTTTGACACTAAATGTTCTTTTTTCTCAGAAACTAAATTGTGTTAGGATTTGAAATTTTTACCACCTATTCCATCCATCTAATTGCATATACTAAAGTAAATTTTTTCTCATATTCGAAAAATATTTTTTTATAAAGCTGATTTCGTGTTGCAAAATGGCATTTTTTGAAAAAACTGCAGTGACTTATACATTAGAATTTTTTTTAAAAAGTAAGCTTTCTTTCTGTACAATTTTACTTTGAGGGTCTACTTAAGGTACAGAAAAATTTTCATAATTGTATCTTTGATAGATTTTCAGAAAAAGGTACATGAACCTGTGCAAATTAACATTGACGGTATATGGGGTACTAACCCCTTAAAGTAACACAGAAATGATATAACTCCTTTCTCCCTTATACCCACACAGTATAAAGAATTATTCTGCCGTGGGCAGGTAGAGGACAGTAATTGCAAATTTTTATGTATTTATTTATTTATTTATTTATTTTTACTTTTTTTTTTTTTTTTTTTTTTTTTTTTTTTTGCATTTTCGTCATGTATTGTATTTTAGCTTTATTCTACAAGCTTGCTTATTCAGTTTCCGCTGAAAAAAGGGCGCAAATAATCGTCTAATTCCAACAATTCCCTATAGTTAGTATTGAAACCAACACGCATTTCTTCAAATATCTGGAAAACTCATTTCTGCAGATACTGCCGTTTACCTGGCCACGGCAGTATTATAAGAGATATCTCTTATTTCTATTTAATTTTCTCGTGTCCAGAATGATCAATCGTTTGCTCTGACAAATGTAAATATTCAGCCAACCAGGCGAATGCCGCAAAATTGTTGCACCCCTGATAATCTGTCTGTTCATACAGGGCATTCAAAAAATAATAGCAGAGGTAAACTATGTTTGCTATGGAATATGTTAAAGAATTGTAGTGTCGTATTCAGCTTTGGATCCATTCAAGCAAGAAAGAATGAGAATCATTCCGGGAGCAGATGAAGCGTTACTGGGATGCGTTCCAAATTCAACTTTTATCCATCATTAAGAAAGACATTTTGTACAATAAATTTATCCGCCAAACATTTTATTCATTGTTGATGTTAACTCTTTTTGCATGAAAATGGCGGAAAATGTAATTAATGGTGTCACTACGGTTATGATAAGTTGAAACACAAAGTAGGCCATTTTTACTTCCTTTTACAAAAAAAGGAAGTAATAGCAAAAAAATAGTATAAATAGCAAAAAAAAGTATTAGCAAAAAAATTTTCACTCAAAAATCGACCTTAATTTCCATTTTGCTCACCCCAGAATAAATGTTGAGTTCTTTTTCGACCCGACCACACGTGCATATATACCTAAGAACGTATAGACGCCCGAAATATCCATTTTGACGATTCCCAAGTTAATTACAACGAGTTTTCTCGTGACGTCTGTATATACGTATGTATATGCGTATGTACGTATGTGTGTATGTATGTATGTCGCATAACTCAAGAACGGTATGTCCTAGAGAGTTAAAATTTGGTACGTAGACTCCTAGTGGAGTCTAGTTGTGCACCTCCATTTTTGGGCGCATTCGGGTGTTTTTAAAGGGATCTTTTGGACCTTTTCGGGGAGATATCATCGTTAATTTCGATGCAAACTCAAGTAGTGCTATAATTTGGCGGACACTTGGCGATATATCGCCAGTCTTTTGGTCGCCTTTTGTCGCCAGCTTGGCGACAAATTTGTCGGATTTTTTTTTTTTTTTTTAAATCTGGCTTCTATTTGGCCACTGCTGGTGATATTCAGAGAGTCAACTATTGAATCACATTAAAATTGCCAATAATGGGGAAATAACATTAAATTAGTGTAAAAGGAAGTCACGTGATGCACACATCAACTCGTTTAAGGGAGTAATTTGAACGGTTATACCAAAATGTTCAACCGGTACACTGGAATGTCCCCGCAGCATCGTGGGAATTCAAGTGGGCCTCCACCCTTGGATGGTTTTTAGAGTGTTTTAAAGGGCAGTTCTTTTATAATGCTATGAGTAAGTGGTTACACTAATTTTGAACCTAAGAGGAATAAAAATTCGAGCAATATTTACATGTACTTTTAGTGGCTAAGACTTTTTTTAATGAGTTTTTTTGTTTTTGATCTTGTTGTAAAAATCTTCACAGCTAATCCGCTATTAGTTTTACACGCCAATGTTAAAAATTACAAAAGAATTACCTTAAATTATCCTTCACAGCTAACTACTTTATTTTCTGGTCATCTATAGTCTTTTACCGGGTAAACCGGCCAGGATACCGGAATTTTGTCAGAATACCGGGATATCTGGTAAGCGTTATAGGTTACATTATTGATGCTTTAGTACGAAAGACTTGGGGGGGGGGGGGGTGCACTTCTTTTGTCAGAAATAAAGTCCTGCCAACAGAAGATTCTTGACCTTCTTGAGCCTTGTCGATAAGCGCGCAAGACCGGTGCGTTGGTCCCCCCCCCCTTCTTGCTTATGAATTCTCTATTATTACAGCATTTTATGAGATATTATTTACTGATATTTTTTCCCGTCTGCTTCGAACTATCAACCAGTCTGCCATGAGTAGATTAAAACATTCCATCTAACTCAACTGATGCGCCATAAGAGTAAAATTCTCCTTTTTCTAGTCTCACTCCTTAGACGCTTGATGCCGAAGATAAAAGGAAATCTGCAGATTAAGCGTTTGGCAAAATCGCGGTGGGAAAAATCGTTACTTGTTTTTTGAGGCTTGATGAATGAAATCCCACACGTAAACTGCTTTTCTAAGCGGTTGTTTTCGAGCAGATCATAGTTTTGTTTCTTCGACCTTGCAGGCTGGCATAAAATGAAATTTATTCGTCAGCGTTTCTATGATTCCTATCTATAGAACAATATATTGCTTCAGAAAAAGGATTAAATTTTACGTTTCAAAAGTGCGTATGCACTTAGCCATTATCCGCGTTTACATGAGACTTTTGTACCTCGCATTTCCCCGCTCCAACTCCGAAAAGAGCCGGTTGGAAAAATGCACCATTCACATGCAAAAAGAGCTTGTATTGTCAGTTTTTCACAAGAAGGCACTTGACTCCTCCCTCGTCACATGGTATCCGATGATTCTATTTCGCTGTTTTCGGCAGAAGGTATATTCGGATCATAGCATTTTGTTGTAAAAGCAACAGTTTTTAAAATGTAAGAATAACTAAAATGCCAACAAATTAGTGAAGCAAGTGATGTAAGACTTTTTTGCACATTAAAATACACGCCCAAGTTAGGGCTGTCTGGTAGTCTCCTTTAGAAGCGCGTGGATGGGAAAATGGAACTCTGCGTTCGAGGGGGTGTGGCGAAGTGCCTTCTCCTGAAAAACGGATGTATCCGAACCTGTATCCGAAAAAGCGGTATTACCCTAGCATCCGAAAAAGCAGTTTTACCCAGCATCCTTATACTAGCTTGCAAGTTAACTTGTCAGTGACGTCATTAAGCGCGGAGGAAAAACACTGAGTGAAAAGACCGCCTGTAGGTTTGTAAGGAGGATCTCCGATAAGACACCGCACTGGCAGTTGCCTGCTTGGCGAATTAATCCGCTTTGGCATACTTCAACGAGAGTGGAGCACTTGAGCAAAATCGCGCCAAACGCAGAATATCCGGAGATCGCCAACTGTTTGTGAGCTCTGATTGGCTGGTTCGTTCAGTTGCAAATGAATGTATGGATCCGCGCTGCACCGCTCTTAAAATTGAAAATATTTAACGATTCACAGAAATTATGACAAAAAAATGTCCCTTTTGCGTCGGTTTAACTAACTAATCCGATTTCTAATGCAAAGTGCGTAATTTCCCCCCGATTATCTGGCAAAGCGCAAGGAACTATTTCCTTCACTTGGCCGCAGCTCATTTCTCCATAGCCAAGGAAGCTTGCAATCGAGTATAGCGGTCCTTATACCCAGCTAATAAACAAACTGGTTTCACGAAGTGCATTCTGAGTAAAAACCGCATTTACTCCAGTCGGTAGCAAGAGGAAGAAAAATCCACATTTACCCGGGAAATAACCGGAATTTGGTTAAAAGCAGGTTTTTCCGGGGAAGAAATGGTCCATATAAACGCGACTAGTAATCCAACGCAGGTGTCAAACAGAGGGGTTGGCGAGCGAAATGAGCAGGGAGTGGAGTCCCTTAATCAGGTTTAAAAAAAGGTATTTGAGAGTAAGTAAATTTCCTTTCCCACTCCCGAAAAAGAAAAAAGATTGTTTCGTTAATTAAAATGTGCACACATAATCTTACCTAAGCTGCAAGCGGATTCGATAAAGTGGTTTAAAAAATAAAAAAATAATAAAAAATAAATAAATAAATAAATAAATAAATAAAAACACCCTACTTTAATGACTTCCCGTCAAAACTTCCTCTTTCAAAGAAAAATCGTCTAATTTTCGCACTCTTTAAAATCATTCAAAACAATCGTAGCTAATAAGCGCTTAAAGTTAAATATTTTCTATAATTACTTGTGATCGTCCAATCCGAAAAAACTGCCAATAAAAAAAGCAAATAAATAAAAAAATATCACTAATTTTATATTTATCGTCTAGAAATGTAAGTAAGCAAAAAAAAAAAAAAAAAACGTAATTTATATATATAAAAAAAGAATAATTGTTATATTATTCTTAAAAAGTAGTAGTAGGTAATTCTATTGCAAGCGATGGAATAGCAATCGTATATCTAATCGTTGCCTTGAGTTGTGTGAAATCATTAGATGAACTGAACTTTTCAAAACTCACTGGAAAAGTTTGTCTTTACAATGAAGCATTACTTTACAAGAGATGGATAGAATGAGAAATTAGAGACCACAATCAGTTTCAAAAATTAGAGACGAATCAATCGTAACAAAGATTAATAACAGACTAACATCCTTATATGGAACGGAAAATTATACGCACTTGCCTTTACTTAGGATTAATGATTGATGAAATCTGTTTTTAGACTGAAATGGGCAAATGAACAGCAAACACGTTTAAAGCTTAGCTACCAGTTTCTTACGACGCGGTTTTAATACAAATATCAGTTGTATCACGTTTATGGGACATTCTATTTACATATAAACTGCCGTATGCAGGTGAAGGGCAGTAACTGCAAATTTTTTATTTTTCATATTTTTCCACTTTTGTCATCTATTGTACGTCATCTCTATTGTACAAGCTCGCTCATTTGGTTTCCGCAGAAAAAAATACGCGAAAAAGACGTCTAATTCTAAGATGTCCCAATGGTTAGTATTGAATCCGACACATACTTCTTCAAATATCTCGAAAACTCATTTCTGCAGTACTGCCGTTTACCTGCACACGGCAGTATACATCATGTGTTAAGTGCAGTGTAATGGATAATATGAGTTGGAAAATACCGAAAAAATGGGAAATACAAAGATAAGAATATATACATGAAGTTGAGTACATGAATGAGTATAATACAATATTTACAATGAACGATGCCATGACATAGAGAGAACAAACTGTCAGACCAAACCTAGCAGTTTGTAGCAACTCCCACGAGGGGGAGCTAGTGACCGAGGTCACTAACTATACTAGGGTTGCTAGTCCTAGTATAGGAGACTAATGGAGTGAGTATGGAATGGGGGAACATGGAGTCTGACGGAAGATTTTTTTCCGTTAGAGTTGAAGGTGTACAGCACCTGTTCATGAATTAGTGGGTTGGTGTGGTTTTCGAGTTTCGTGACTCCCCCCCCCCCTTCACGACCTCACTCATGTCAACTCCATCACGTCTCATCCTTCATACTGAGTAAAAGAGCTTCACTCTGGCTCATATTATCTATGATCTGTATCTGTATCACGTGTATGTTTAAATGCTTGTTCGAAAAATCAGAATTGCGTGTATTACGAATTAGGTTTGAAACCAGCTTTTCTCAACCTCAGAACGGCAGGAGCAAAAAAAAATTAGCAGGCTGGTAGTGTTTTTTTTATTGTTATTATTTTCTTTCTCCCCCCCCCCCTCCTCCGGCATTTGTGGTTAAAAACACGTGAATATTTTTTTTCCTTTTTCTTCTTTTTTTTGGAGAAAAAAAGAAAACTTTCCATTCGCGAGGACTGTTAAATACTTATTAAAAACTTTTGCGAGCGACTGAGATTCCCCTCCCGCCCCCTGCCACTTTTTCACGAAAAAATTAATTAATAAATGTATAAAACTTTACTTGGTGTTACAGGACTGGTTACAAATAATATTTAAGTGTTACGAATAAAAAAAGTAATTATTATTGTAACAAGAAAGTCGCCAGTCAAGGTATAACGGGTGAAAATTGCTCCTACTCTTCTACAAAGATTGATAAGAAATAAAAATACCATAAAGGTCATAATTCGTAAATTTAATTTTTATGATGAGTACAGGGGTGGAAATTCGACATAATAGCCCCTTATTACCGCATCTTATTGATTTTTTTTTTCTATATGGATACTAACTGCGTTGCCGACTTTGCACGGCCTACCTCGAAAATAAAAGTTTAATCAAGTGACGTATGTTCAACAATCAGACTTCAATTAGAGAAAAAAAAAATACTGTAAAATTTCCCGTCAAAATAATCATCCTGAGAGAAAGAAAACGGCAAATCAAAAATTCCCGAATAAATTAAACGCAACATTCCATAAATACAATTAAAATCCTCGATTATCTTCTGCTGGCAGTACAAAAAAAAAAAAAAAAAAAAAAAAAAAAAAAAGAAGAAGAAGAAGAAGAAAAAAAGAAGATAAATCGCTAAATAATTATTAAAAGGGGAAATGTTTACCTCAAAACAAAATTTTATTTCGTCACAGTCGAGAAAAAAAAACGGCAACTTTTTGAATGGTTTTATTCGCGCTAATTCAAAATGAAATCGCGCAAACAATAATTTTCTGATATGAAAATACTGTTCCATTAGGCATAAAAATGCTTTTAAATTTTTCCCGGTGATTTTCTCGTCCCTTTTTTTTTTTTTGAAATTCGAAGGAAGTAAAACAATATCAGCGGTATTTTCCGCGGACTTTTGAATGGGACCTGAACAGTTCAGTACTTTTATAGCATTCGAGCCCCCCCCCCTCCCCCCTTCCTTACATTCTACTCGGGAGCCCGAGTACCTCTCTGCCGAATTTGGTCCAGATCCGACGAAAACTGGATTTGTTTCGGGAGGATACATACATACATAAACATTTTTTTTTTTTTTTTGTATAGATTCCTTGTATTTCCTTTTCTAGAAAATCTCCAATCATATAATATGACGGGTTTGGATTTCTTCTTCATTTCCATTCCAGTCCATTGGTAGAAACTCAACGAGTAGGATCCTATCGCAAACCATGATTGCGAAATACATAATTTGATTTCAAGGCGTCAAAATTCAAATGAAATTTTTGAGCAATCACGATTGCTCATTGTTCTCACTTGACTGTTTTGATGTGCTATCATTTTATTTTCCCGCCAGCACCCTCTGCAGCCCCACCGTTGACCGGCTCCTCACGATGCTGCTCCTATAGCGAAAACCGTTTCCAGGTTGCGTCCATGTCCTACACACACGCGCATACATACACAACTACACACACAGACACACACAAACATATACACACACATACACCTACACACACATATACATATACACACACGCATACATACAGACACCCACACATACACACACAAAAACATACACACAACTACCCACACATTCATGCCTGCACACAGACACATATGCCTACACACACATACACATACCCCCCCACACACACATTCATACACACAACTACCCACACACTTATGCTAGAGTGCATCCAGAGTGCATCCATACGCTACACACACGCGTATACATACACAACTACATACACGCGCACACACAAATACATACACCTACACACACATACACACACTCAAACACATACATACACACACGCATACATACAAACACCTACACATACATACAGACACCTACACATACACACACACCTACCCACACACTCATCTCACTCATGCCTGCATACAGACACAAACACATATGCCTACACACACCTACACATTCCTCACCACACACAAACACTCATAGACACAACTACCCACACACTCATATCTGCACACAGATACAAACACACATGCCTACACACATACACATACCCCCTACACACAAACACACATACCCCCCCACACACATAAACACGCATGCCTACATACACACACACACACACACACACACACACTCGTGATTGCGAAAAACATAATTTGAATTCAAGAGGTCAAAATCATTTTCTTTTTTTTTTTTTTTTTTGAGCAATCACGATTGCTTATTGTTCTCACTTGACTGTTTTGACGTTCCTTTGATTTTTCCCACCGCCACCCTCCGCACCATCACCGTCGACGGGCTCCTCACGATGCTGCACCTATAGCGAAAGCCGTCTCCAGGTTGCATCCATGTCCTACACACACGCGCATACATACACAACTACACACACACACATACACCTACCCACACATACATCTACACATACACACATACAAACACATACACACACGCATACATACAGACACCCACACCTACACACACAAAAACATACACACACACATACACACAACTGCCCACACATTCATGCCTGCACACAGACACAAACACATATGCATACACCACACATACACATACCCCCCCCCCACACACACATATTCATACACACAACTACCCACACACTTATGCCAGCACGCATACACAAACACACATGCCTACACACACATACACATAACCCCTACACACAAACACATACCCCCACACGCCTACATACACACAATCATGATTGCGAAAAAATAATTTGAATTGAAGATGTCAAAATTCAAATTAATTTTTATCTGTTTTTAAATCAATTCTGTGTAATTTTGCTTCAAAATGTCTTTTTTTTTTTTTTGAGCAATCACGATTGCTAGTTGTTTTCATTTGACTGTCGTGGCGTTGTGGTTCCTTTTTCAACTTGGACCAGGGGCCCCTGTAGGTGCAGCTACTCCCGGAATCCGGTTCTACTGAGCTAGGACGTCCATGTCCTACACACGCACCCACACGCGCCTATGTGCACACACTCGCAGGTCTACGCACACACAAGCTTACACACGCACGCCTGCATACACATGCCTGCAGACACAGCTATACACACGTAACTGTCAAGGAGGAAAGACAGGCTTGAGGGGATAGGAGCCGTTTCTAGAAACATTTTAGGGTTCTGTGGCAACTCGTGATTGCGAAACACATAATTTGAATTCAAAAATCAAATTAATCCTTTTTATTATTGTATTATTATTGTTGTTATTATTTTTTTTTTATCGTAACCGATTTTGTTTAAGGGTTTGGATCGCCCAGTGTCGATACTTAGCCTTTGGTCCCTCCCACTTAATGCACCGAGGTTATATTGATTTTATTCGACTCCTTTACCTCTTCGCGGATTTTTAGAGTCTTTCGTAATTTGAGCAATTTAGTTATTTACAAGATTGACCATAACAATTTATTTAAATATATATTTTTAGCTCGCTGAAATAAAAACTGGTGGACATAGGAAATGTTCACAAGTCTTCAGCTTTTAATTTTTTTTATACATATTTGTTTCTACGTACTTGTTAACATAAATTGAGGAACCTATTTCAACTTAAATACAATGTTTTATACAGAACTATATAATATTTCGTGTTATGCACATGCCGTTCTAAATGTCAAGATAGCGTTAGTCGTTTCATAAATGAGGTACTAGAAGCCGAAATAATAAATAAGTAGTGCCATCTTTGAAGTGACATGTTTATTATGTTGTAGTGAGATCACATCATTTGCGTACTTACTTTCAAAGAATTGAAGAAACGCATGGGGAAAATAAAATAACCAAACGCTAAGCAGGGGCCATCACGTTGCTTTCTAGCTCGGACGTTGCGTACAATCGGAACTAGCTAGTTCAACAATATTACTTAATTAGTGGTACCCCGCACGGTTTTGCCCGTAGTAGAAAATTAAAAGTCACTTGGTTCGCCTGTTTATTTACAAATAATGGATGATGAATTTCTCGCCAATTTGCTATGTTAATCTGCTCGCCCTTGTTATGGAAATTTGCTCGTAAACGTTATAGAAATTTGCTCGTCCACGTTATAGTAATTTGCTCGTCCATGATTTGGTAATTTACTGGTTCATGTTATGATAATTTGCTCGGTAAAATGTTCTTAAAATTGAAATAGAAAAAGAACAAAATCGAATTTTCAAAAAATTGCTTCGAGATGCACCTCCTTCTTCTACAAATTAATTTTGTGCCAAATTTCATGAAAATTGGCCGAACGGTCTAGGCGCTATGCGCGTCACAATCCAGACATCCAGACTTTCAGCTTTATTATTAGTAACTAGCGGTACGCGCAGGGCTTTGCCCGTAGTAGAAAATAAAAAGTTCATTTGGTTCGCCTTTATATTTACAAATAATGGATGATGAATTTCTCGCCAATTTGCTATGTTAATTTGCTCGCCCTCGTTATGGTAATTTGCTCGTCCACGATTTGATAATTGCTCATCCATGTTTTGATCATTTGCTCTGTAAAATGCTCTTAAAATTGAATAGAAAAATAATGAAATCAAATTTTCGAAAAATCGCTTCGAGGTGCACACTTCCATGCTACTAACTAATATTGTGCCGAATTTCATGAAAATCGGCCAAACGGTCTAGGCGCTATGCGCATCACAGGCATCCAGACTATTAGCTTTATTATTCTATAACTTTATTGTTAGTTAATTATAATATAACTTTATTATTAGTTAATTATTCTTAGTTAAGACTAGAAATTTTTTGTCAGATATACTCGTATTTCCTGAAAAATTCAAAGTGATAAAAAAGCAATAAGCGTGAAATGTTGATCATTAATAGTAAAAAATTAAAATATCAATACAGTGACACCTGTCTCTCAATACTCTCCAAAGCAATAAACTTGTCTTAAACGATATTTTCTTCGGTCCGGGACAAATTCTCATTTATGGAATGTATTTTTTAACCTCCCGATGATGATAATCATGTTTCTGATGCGCCTGTCTATGACAATAATTTATGCATTTCTTC